>NC_135329.1:177836156-178139186 GCF_023851605.1 Tamandua tetradactyla | reverse complement strand
TCTGACCTCAGGTCTCAATTTTGTGAAGTTCTCTGCCACTTTAAAACAAGGACCACTTTTCTTCCATTTGCAATGACACCTTCATTGTTTCTATCTAAGGCCCCATTGGAAATATCTTTAGCATCCATATTTATACCAATGGTCTCTTCAAAGCAATCTAGGCCTTTTCCACCAACTGCCTCTCAATTACTCACACCTCCATTCATTAGCTAATCACAAAGCCTTTAAGTAATTTTGGTATTTGTAACAGAAGCACACCACTCTTCTGGTACCAAAATCTGCTTTAGTTTGCTTAGTTGCTCAAAGCAGATACCATAAAACAGGTTGGTTTAAACAATGGGAATTTACTAACTTACAAGTGTATAGTTTTAAGACTATGAAAATGTAAAGATCAAGGTGCTATGGAAAGCAATGTTTTCTTCCCAAAGACTGGCTACTGGTGATCCCGGACGGGTCTGTCACATGGCGACTTCTGCAGGTCTCTCACTTCTCTTCTGGGTCTCACTGCTTTCAGCTTCTTGCTTCCATGGTTTTTCTATCTCTTTGTCTGAATTTCATTTTCTTACAAAGGGCTCTGGCAAGAGGGCTAAGACTCACCCTGAATGATGTGGGCCATATATTAATATAAGTAGCCTCACCAAAAAAATTCTACCTACAATGGGTCCACACCCACAGGAATGGTTTGGCTTTAAGGATATGATTTTGGGGGTACATACAGCTCCAAATTACCACAGGAACTTTTACTACAAATTTGATTTCTTTAATAGATACAGGACAAGTCAGTGTATCTATTCATACTTGAGTTACTTTTGGAAACTGTCTTTCAAGAAATTGGTCGACGCCATTGGTCCAAGTTTCCAAAATTTATGTGTATAAAGTTATGGTAGTATTCCTATATTATCATTTCGATATTTGGTGTGAGTAGCAATATCCATCTTTATACCTGATACTAGTAGTTTTTTATTTCCCTTTTCTTTTTTTTTTTTTCTCTGTCAATCTGGCTAGATGTTTATCAATTTTACTGATATTCTGAAGAACCAGATTTTGGACTTGTTTTTAATTTCATTGATATCTGCTCCTTATTGATTTCTTCTTTGTGCTTGCTGTGAGCCTACTTTTCTTTTACTACTTTGTTAAGATTTGAGTTCTTTCTTCCTTTCTAATGTAAGAACTTAATGTTATAAAGTTCTCACTAAGCAGTGATATACATCCAGTCTCCTTAGAGATAATTACTAATGTACTATCAGCTTCATAAACTTTTTACATAATCAACTAATATAGACTATTTTGCTGTTACTTCATTTTAATTATTATTGTTCACAGGTTTTCTTTTAATTCTGACATAATTTTCAGAGAAAAAAACAGAAGTACTACTTGTTTTAAAATTTAAGACTTTGAATCACTCTCATTTGAATAAATGCTTATAATCAACATGAATACCATGATCCAAAAAGCATATAATAAATTTTACCTGAAATTTGAGCTTGCTTTCTCCTCCTTCACGATCTCGTTTATGCATATTGACCATTAAGGCTTCATAACAATCCTTCCAATAAAGTGCCATGTTCTCATGACCATCATAAAATTTATGGGTTTCATACTGCTTCATATAAGGCACAATCTTACATAAAAAATATATATAATGATATTTACTTCCACGAAAATAATAGAAAAAAATATCACTCTAAAAAAAAGATAAAACTTACGTATTTTTCAATGTAAACTTGCCATTCATTCGTACTGCAATATTCTTGAAAATCTTCAAAAAATGAGGCGCTACCATTGGTAAGAGGTAAAGAAGGAAGATGCAAGTTCATGAAGAGAAGTTCATAAATTTTGGAAAGCAGTGTACGGACAAGGGGAATCAGAAATGAATAGATTTCAGTCTGTTCCTTGATGGACTGACGTAGAACATGTTCTAGCTTCCCTAAAATGTAGCAAGCTTCATCCTGATTTTCAATCACTTTTGTCTGAAGAAGAGTATTTAGTTTAGCTGATGCCACTGCACAAACCTGAAGGAAAGATAATTTAGGTAAGAAACAGCTTACTGAAGAAAAAAGGGCAGACATTTAGTGAAAGAAAAATTTTATCTGGTTCCTCTTAAAGTCTGATGTTGTTTTTAATCCACTCCAGTCTTTCCTATAGTTTACAAAGGATAAGAGAATGACCCATCTCTGCTCTAACAATATATACTAAAAAATGCAACCCTTTGCTACAGTGACTAGTTCAGGTAACTCATCTCAAAGGCAGTCAACTTACGTCATTGCCTCAATCACATGGATTTATTCAGGGTTGGGCCTATCAGTGTAAGTTTAGAACTTTTACATAATAACTGTGAAGAACTGTGAAGAGTCTCAGATTTTACCTTATTTACCTTATTTCCAAGCTCACAAGTTAGCCTGTCACAGTTTCATGGATGCTGACAGAAGATAATACACTCCTGGGTTAGAGACAAAGATATACAGTAATAGTTGCAAAATAACAGCATTTGTTCTGGTTCCCCAAACCCCAATTCATGCAGGGAGAGATAAGAGGACTAGAAATGCCTGTACACATAGTGACTATATTAGAGGAGAGGAACCCTAAGCAGAGGGAACCCAAATCTTTTATTTTGTACAGGAAACCTGCCTAATCTTTGCCTTAGAGACAGACATTACCTTTTATTACACACTGGACAGTAAATGAACCTTTCCTTTGCTCTGAAGAGATACTACCTCTATCTTCCAATGTTGCTAACTATATAAACATCCTTAAACAATAGGTTATAAGAAAGCAGACAGTGCCTCTGCTCACAAGACATGCAGAAATATAACAGACCCATGAAGAACAAAGACTATGGAAAGAAGTGCTACCTTTCCCATGATATGAATAAGAAGCATATAGTCCCGAATGCTATTGGCAGTCATATTGTGGCCAGAAGGGAAGCTAGCTTAAGAAAGACTTAAGGATAATCAAGAGTAATACTGTAAAAACAGCAACTAAAGGGAAATGGAGCCCTGACTGAATTATGCCTTAGAATCATTCTAACTATGGATTCTTAAATTATATGAGCTAATAAATCTTCTTACAAAGCCAATTTGAGTTGGGGTTTCAGATATTTGGTACCAAAAGCATTCCAATACATAAAGGACAGGAACATAGGGGACCAAGACCTGAATCAAAACTGAACCACCCATAAAGATTCCAAAGAAAATGCACATTCAGGGCACATGCCCAGGCAAAAGAATACTCTGTATCACTAATAAACTTTGACCTCAAATTCCAATGTTGAAAGGCAAATTAGTTCATGAGGGGGCCTCTTTTTGTCTAGGTTAGAATAAGAGAGAAGAACAAATTATCAAACACTGATTCTACTTAAAGAATATTTATGGGAGTTCCGGGAAGATGGCAGAATAGGATAGGCTGAGTTCACCACTATTCCAAGAAACAGCTAGAGAAGTGACAGGAAAACAACTGGGACAGCGATTCCAGGGTGTAAGTGACCTGTGAGGATCTTCTACACCACATAGGGAGGCCCTCGTTGCAAAAGCTGAAGAACTGAGATAAAGAGGACTGAAGACCACCCAGCTAGTGCAAACATCCTAATGCACCTCTTTCCAAATGAAGGCCCTGAGCCCCTAGGAGCACACAGACAGTGAAATGGCGACTAGACAGTAAGTCAAGCCATGTTCTTTGAACACACTACACCCACGCATGCCGACCCCACCTCGCGACCCATGATTACCCCCACATGCCCACACATGAACCCTGTCATCTGCTCCACCCAGGGTGCACCAAGCATCCCCCCCCGACCTCCTCCCACGCATCCCCAGCCACATCCATGCCCCACATGCACACCTGTCCCAGCCTGACCCATCTCTCCTGCACAAATGCAGTCTCGCCCTGTCCCTCCTGAGATACAGTCCCTATACCCCCACCTCCCCACTGCAGGCAGACACCTGCACATCCAGGCTGCAGGCACTCACCTTCATACCTGGGCCACACCTACCCTCAGCCCATATACTTGTGCAGCCCCACAATGCACCCCCTGAGCTCTACACCCATGTACATCAGCATCCAGACCCCTAGACCCATGCAAGCACACATCCCCACCATGCCCCATCAGCTCTGGGCAAGCGCTGACCTGCGCATCCAGATGACACTCATCCCCAGCCCATAGGCACAATCCCACTCAGGAGGGACAGGGCAAGACTGCGTTAATTTACAGATTCAACACAGTACCAATCAAAAGTCCAATAACCTATTTAGAAGACTTGGAAAAGCTACTTACCCAATTCATCTGGAATGGAAAGAGACCCTGAATAGCTAAAAGCATCCAAAAGAAGAAGAACAAAGTGGGAGGATGTGCCAATTTGAAAGCATCGTGTCCCTAGCAAAGCCATGTTTTAATCCTGGTTCATCTTGTGGAGGCAGCCTTTCTTTTAATTCAGCACTGTAGGTTGGAAACTTGATTAGATTATCTCCAGGAGATGTGTCATGCTCAACTGTGGGTATGAACATTTGATTAGAGAGAAATGCGACTCCACCAATTCTAGGTGGGTCTTGATTTGTTTACTGGAATCATTTAAAAGAGGAAACATTTTGAAGGAAACTCCAGATAGCCAAAAGAATACAGAGCACATACAGACAGAGACCTTTGGAGATGAGGAAGGAAAACACACCTAGGGGAGCTTCATGAAACAAGAGGCCTGGAGAGAAAGCTAGCAGATGTTGCCATGTTTGCCATGAAACTTTCCATTCAGAGAGAGAAACCCTGAACTTCATCAGACTTCTTCAACCAAGGTATCTTTCCCTGGATGCCTTAATTTGGACATTTTTATAGAATTTTTTTAATTGGAATTATTTTCATGGCCTTAGAACTGTAAACTTGCAACTTAATAAATTCCCCCTTTTAAGAGTCGTTCCATTTCTGGCATATAACATTCCCACAGCTTGCAAACTAGAACAGAGGATTTTAAACTTCCTAATTCAGAACCTCCAGATTTTAAAACTTATTATAAAGCCACAGTGGTCAAAACAGCATGGTACTGCCACAAAGATAAATGTATTGGTCAATGGAATCATATTTAGAGCAGAGAAACAGACTCCAAATCTATGGTCAACTGATCTTCGACAAAGTCCCCAAATCCAACAAACTGGGACAAAATAGTCTTTTCAATAAATGTTCATGGGAAAACTGGATATCAACAGCCAAAAATGAAACAGAACCCTTACCTAGGGTGTTATATAAGAGTCTACAAACCCTTACCTAGGATGCTATTTAAGATTCTATAAAGGTTCCATGTACTAGGGTAACACTCTAGAAACCTACAACCCCCAGATGGGTCCCTGGACCAGAGAAGTCCTGAAATGTAGAGCCTCTGCAGAACATCAGCTAGTTCCATTCCTCTATTTCATATTATTGACAGCCCTTTCCAACATGAAAAAGTTAGAATGGGCATAACCCAAATACCCCTTAAAGAGTGGGAGAAAGATCAAAGGTGATGGTGGAGTTATACAGAGAAGGTAGGATTTAACAAATGAGTATGACTGCTTTTGGTCTCCAGTATCTTAGAGCAGCTAGAAGTAAAAACAAAATTGTGGAATTGTAACCCATACCAAACACTGAAATCTGTTCTACAACTAATTGTTGTGATGTGCTTTGAAATTTACTGTTTTTTTGTATATGTGTCATTTTTCACACAAAAAAAGAAAAAGTCAATTGTGATGATAAATGCATAGTATATGATATTGTGAACTACTGATTGCACACACTGGATGATTACATGGTACGTCAATATATAATATATATCAATAATAAAAAAAGAACATATTTGTGCCAAAAGTTCAGGGCAGTGATACAAGTCTTTACAGACCAAGGTAACAAGAAAAGACCTCAAGCAATCTTCCTATGCAAGTCTCAATGAGGCAGACAGCATCAGAGGTAAGGATCTTATAAGAGGGCTCATAATTTTAACTAATCAAATAGGATGTAAAGCTTCTCTACCCTCCCCAGACTTTTCTTAAAGCCCCCCCCCCAATTAATTTTTGAATCTGATAAAGAGCCAAATTCCACTAGAGGTCAGTAAATTTTAAAAAAGAAATCATAAAATTCCTTCATCCAGGAAATGCCAATGCTAATATTGATTCTGGAGCTTTTTTGTTAATTATTTTTAAAAAAACTGTTTACAGTAAAAACAGAGTATCTAGTGTCTTTTGCTTAATATTGTGGAATCAGATAAACTATAAGGTTATATCTGTACTCAAACATGTAAAAATACTCTTAATGAATACATACTAATTTATCTGATATTTGCAGATACATACACATACCCAAGACATACACACATATAAGTATGACTTCTGCCCTTCTCCATTAGACAGCACACTGCATTAGGGTCACCTGAAGAGCTGAAATATAAACTGATGCCCTTTTCATCTTCCGCTCACCACCTACTATTCTGATTTCATTATTACTGGTGATGTTATACTCAGGTATTTCTAAAATGCTCCTTTAGGTGATCTCACATGCAGCCAGAGATGAGAATCACTGAATGAGCTAAGATAACTGGGGGAGTAGAGACCCAAGAAAACTGGAAATCACATGCTGCATCTAAATGTATCAACAACCATCCAGGCATGTTTTCAAGACATGCTGGGATGAGACTTCTGGGAAGACAGCAGAATAGGATGGGCCAAGTTCATCCTTGTTTCACAGAACAACAACAGAAGTGACAGAAAATTGACTGAGACTGAAGTTCCAGGGTATGAGGGACAGAGCACATCTACACTATATAGGGAGGTCCTGGATGAAAACACAGAGAAATTGGGACAGACAGAACACGGTGAATGTGTTCAGTCATGACTCCACAGAGACAAGCAGTGGTACGTATGAAAGTGTGGGACCAGAAAGAGCACAGCGCCCCTAGGTTCCAACCTACCCCTGCAGCTAGCCTGGGAGATGTTCCCTCTCAGTTCCACAGCTGGGAGCTCCTGTGGGGAACCTGGAAGCCAGCAGGCTTTCCTTCTCTGCACAAAGAGTCCATTCAGCCAGTTCACAGTGCCTGCTCCTGACCCCTGAAACAGGTTACTGTGGGTGACTGGTTTTATGGCAGAGACTGGGAGGCCCTCCAGGGAGGAGGAGGAGATGCAGAGTGGAGCTGGTCTGACAATTGGCTGGTGAAAGAGACTGGCTGGGTAGCAATACTGCTCCCCTTTCCCCATGGAGACCTGGAGACCTTGGGTGTGCACAGATGGAGTGGTGGGGACCGGAAAGCATGGCAAGCTGTGAGCCATGTACTGAGCTGGAGGTTGCCAGACATTTCCACGATAGTGGGCAGAAGCAACTGAAATACCCAGTCCCACAGCCCATGGTCATTCCAAGTAGGAGCTTGGGGGCCACCAGACTCATCAAGCCCACAACAGATTCTCCGCTGAACTGCCCACGTCCCAGACCAAGGGTTCAGCAGACCTGGTTGGAACTGGACCGGGTCTCGATTTACCTCAGCAGGTTCAGAGAGGTGGCCTGAGGGAAAGAGGTAGCCCAAGAGTGCTTCTGCTGAGTAGAAACAAAAAATGTAGTCTGGCAAACTGTCCATCTGCCTAGCTTTTAACAAAGTAAACCTGCTCTGCCTGCATAACACAGGATGTCCAAGACTTGGTCTGGTGGGGAATTCCTGACAAATCAAGTGCAAAAGGAGACCTTTACTGCAAACCCAAGCAAACACAAAACCTTAGATGAGTGAAGGAAATCAACTTTCAAAATAACCTTATCAAGATAATCAAATGCCTTGAAGCCAACAAAAAAATCACAAAGCACATGAAGATGCAGGCAGGTATGACCCAGCCAAATGACCAAGTTAAAAGCAGAGAAGACACAGAATTTGGAATCTAATCAAAGATGTTCACACAATTCTCCTAAACAAATTCAGTGCTTTGGCTAACAACATAAAGGATATAAAGAATTTGAAAGAATAAATAGAAAAAAGCAGATCTCACAGAGATGGAAGATACTGTAGACCAAATTAAAAATATACCAGAGACACAGCAGCAGCAGATCTGAAGAGGCAGAAGAATCAGTGAACCAGAGCAGAGGACAACTGAATTTGCGTGCACAAAAGAACAAATGGCAAGAAAGATGAAAAATTGGAATTGGATCTCAAGGAAATGATAATACACAAATATAAGAATCATCAGTGTTGTCCCAGAAGAACAGAATAATAAAGAGCTAGGGAAATTAGTTGAAGAGATAATGGGGGAAAATTTCCCAAGCCTTATAAAAGACAGAAATTACGTATATCAAAGAAGCCCAATGAACCTCAAGTAGAAAAAATCCAAATAGGCCTACTCCCAAGACACATACTAATCAGAGTGCCAAATGTTGAAGAGAAGCAGGATCTCCTGACAGCAGCAAGAGAAAAACGATTCACCACATACAAGGGAAATAACATAAGACTGAGTTAGGACTACCCAATAGGCACCATGGTGGCAAGAAGGCAGTGGTATGATATATTTAAGATCCTGAAAGAGAAAGGCTTCCAGCCAAGAATTGTTTATTTAGTTAAACTGTCCTTCAAAAGTGAGGGAGAGATTACAATTTTCAAAGACAAAAAAAGGCTGAGAGAATTTGTCAACAAGAGACCTACTCTAAGTCTTGAGGGCAGGGCCAAGATGGAGGCTTAGTAAGGTACGTGCATCTTAGTTCCTCCTCCAAAGCAACTACTAGGTGAACTGAAACAGTGCAGAACAGCTCCCGGGGCTACAGCAGGGAATGGACACACAGCGTACCCCAGTCTGGACTGGCTAGTCTGACTGCGAGACTCGGCTACGGTGAGATCCCCGAGCGGCGCGCGATTTCCCGAGCAGCGGCAGCTGTGGTGGCCGGAGCTCCTCCCTTCCTCCTTCGCGGGCCGGCTGAGAGTCTCGGAGAGGCAAGTTTCCCAAGCCGAGGCGGCCGGCGCCACTCTTTTGCGGGCGGCTTCCTGGTCCGGCTACGAGTCTCGGATCAGAGGGCTACCCAAGCCGAGGTGGCCCTCCCCCGTGGGCGGCTTCCTGGTCCGGTGGGGAATTCCCCAGGCTGCGGCGGCCGGTGACCGACGCCCCTCCCCCACGGGCGACTTCCTGGTCCGGTGGCGAATTCCCCGGGCCCACTGCGGCCGGCGACCAGCCACAGGGTCCCCTCAAGCCGCGGTGGCTGACACCCCCACCATGCGTGGCCCCCCGAACCAACGGAGAGAATTGGATCGGAAATGCCCAGGCCGCAGGGATTGGTGACCGGGGGAATCCCTTCCAAACACGTGAGACAAACGTGTGCCACGAGCGCCACCTACTGGGCAGGATAAGAAAAACAGAACCCAGAGATTTCACAGAAAAATCTTACAACCTTGTTGGGTCCGAGACCCAGGGAAATCTGACTAAATGCCCAGACGCCAGCAGCAGAAGATAACGGTCCACGCTCAGAAGATTGAGAATATGGCCCAGTCAAAGGAACAAACCAACAGTTCAAATGAGATACAAGAACTGAGACAACTAATGCTGAATATATGAACAGAAATGGAAAACCTCTTCAAAAATGAATCGATAAATTGAGGGAGGACATGAAGAAGACATGGGCTGAACATAAAGAAGAAATAGAAAAATTGAAAAAACAAATCACAGAACTTATGGAAGTGAAGGATAAAGTAGAAAAGATGGAAAAAACAATTGATACCTACAATGATAGATTTAAAGAGACAGAAGATAGAATTAGTGATTTGGAGGATGGAACATCTGAATTCCAAAAAGAAACAGAAACTATTGGGAAAAGAATGGAAAAATTTCAACAGGGTATCAGGGAACTCAAGGACAATATGAACCGCACAAATATATGTGTTGTGGGTGTCCCAGAAGGAGAGGAGAAGGGAAAAGGAGGAGAAAAACTAATGGAAGAAATTATCACTGAAAATTTCCCAACTCTTATGAAAGACCTAAAATTACAGATCCAAGAAGTGCAGCGCACCCCAAAGAGATTAGACCCAAATAGGCGTTCTCCAAGACACTTACTAGTTAGAATGTCAGAGGTCAAAGAGAAAGAGAGGATCTTGAAAGCAGCAAGAGAAAAACAATCTGTCACATACAAGGGAAACCCAATAAGACTCTGTGTAGATTTCTCAGCAGAAACCATGGAAGCTAGAAGACAGTGGGATGATATATTTAAATTACAAAAGAGAAAAACTGCCAACCAAGACTCCTATATCCAGCAAAATTATCCTTCAAAAATGAGGGAGAAATTAAAACATTCTCAGACAAAAAGTCACTGAGAGAATTTGTGACCAAGAGACCAGCTCTGCAAGAAATACTAAAGGGAGCACTAGAGTCAGATACAAAAACACAGAAGAGAGAGGTATGGAGAAGAGTGTAGAAAGAAGGAAAATCAGATATGATATATATAATACAAAAGGCAAAATGTTAGAGGAAAATATTATCCAAACAGTAATAACACTAAATGTTAATGGACTGAATTCCCCAATCAAAAGACACAGACTGGCAGAATGGATTAAAAAACAGGATCCTTCTATATGCTGTCTACAGGAAACACATCTTAGACCCAAAGATAAACATAGGTTGAAAGTGAAAGGTTGGGAAAAGATATTTCATGCAAATAACAACCAGAAAAGAGCAGGAGTGGCTATACTAATATCCAACAAATTAGACTTCAAATGTAAAACAGTTAAAAGAGACAAAGAAGGACACTATATACTAATAAAAGGAACAATTAAACAAGAAGACATAACAATCATAAATATTTACGCACCGAACCAGAATGCCCCAAAATACGTGAGGAATACACTGCAAACACTGAAAAGGGAAATAGACACATATACCATAATAGTTGGAGACTTCAATTCACCACTCTCATCAATGGACAGAACATCTAGACAGAGAATCAATAAAGAAATAGAGAATCTGAATATTACTATAAATGAGCTAGACTTAACAGACATCTATAGGACATTACATCCCACAACAGCAGGATACACCTTTTTCTCAAGTGCTCATGGATCATTCTCAAAGATAGACCATATGCTGGGTCACAAAGCAAGTCTTAACAAATTTAAAAATATTGAAATCATACACAACACTTTCTCGGATCATAAAGGAATGAAGTTGGAAATCAATAATAGGCGGAGTGCCAGAAAATTCACAAATACATGGAGGCTCAACAACACACTCCTAAACAACGAGTGGGTCAAAGAAGAAATTGCTAGAGAAATTAGCAAATACCTCGAGGCGAATGAAAATGAAAACACAACATATCAAAACTTATGGGACGCAGCAAAGGCAGTGCTAAGAGGGAAATTTATTGCCCTAAATGCCTATATCAGAAAAGAAGAAAGGCAAAAATGCAGGAATTAACTGTCCCCTTGGAAGAGCTGGAGAAAGAACAGCAAACTAATCCCAAAGCAAGCAAAAGGAAAGAAATAACAAAGATTAGAGCAGAAATAAATGAAATTGAAAACATGAAAACAATAGAGAAAATCAGTAAGGCCAGAAGTTGGTTCTATGAGAAAATCAATAAGATTGATGGGCCCTTAGCAAGATTGACAAAAAGAAGAAGAGAGAGAGGATGCAAATAAATAAGATCAGAAATGGAAGAGGAGACATAACTACTGGCCTCACAGAAATAAAGGAGGTAATAACAGGATACTATGAAAAACTTTATGTTAATAAATACAACAATTTAGAGGAAATGGACGGGTTCCTGGAAAGACATGAACAACCAACTTTGACTCAAGAAGACATAGATGACCTCAACAAACCAATCACAAGTAAAGAAATTGAATTAGTCATTCAAAAGCTTCCCAAAAAGAAAAGTCCAGGACCAGACGGCTTCACATCTGAATTCTATCAAACATTCCAGAAAGAATTAGTACCAACTCTCCTCAAACTCTTCAAAAAAATCGAAGCGGAGGGAAAACTACCTAATTCATTCTATGAAGCCAACATCACCCTCATACCAAAACCAGGCAAAGATATTACAAAAAAAGAAAACTACAGACCAATCTCTCTAATGAATATAGATGCAAAAATCCTCAATAAAATTCTAGCAAATCGTATCCAACGACACATTAAAAGAATTATACACCATGACCAAGTAGGATTCATCCCAGGTATGCAAGGATGGTTCAACATAAGAAAATCAATTAATGTAATACACCACATCAACAAATCAAAGCAGAAAAATCACATGATCATCTCAATTGATGCAGAGAAGGCATTTGACAAGATTCAACATCCTTTCCTGTTGAAAACACTCCAAAGGATAGGAATACAAGGGAACTTCCTTAAAATGATAGAGGGAATATATGAAAAACCCACAGCTAATATCATCCTCAATGGGGAAAAATTGAAAACTTTCCCCCTAAGATCAGGAACAAAACAAGGATGTCCACTATCACCACTATTATTCAACATCGTGTTGGAGGTTCTAGCCAGAGCAATTAGACAAGAAAAAGAAATACAAGGCATCAAAATTGGAAAGGAAGAAGTAAAACTATCACTGTTTGCAGACGATATGATACTATACGTCGAAAACCCGGAAAAATCCACAACAAAACTACTAGAGCTAATAAATGAGTACAGCAAAGTAGCAGGTTACAAGATCAACATTCAAAAATCTGTAGCATTTCTATACACTAGCAATGAACAAGCGGAGGGGGAAATCAAGAAACCAATCCCATTTACAATCGCAACTAAAAGAATAAAATACCTAGGAATAAATTTAACTAAAGAGACAAAAAACCTATATAAAGAAAACTACAAAAAACTGCTAAAAGAAATCACAGAAGACCTAAATAGATGGAAGGGCATACCGTGTTCATGGATTGGAAGACTAAATATAGTTAAGATGTCAATCCTACCTAAATTGATTTACAGATTCAATGCAATACCAATCAAAATCCCAACAACTTATTTTTCAGAATTAGAAAAACCAATAAGCAAATTTGTCTGGAAGGGCAGGGTGCCCCGAATTGCTAAAAACATCTTGAGGAAAAAAAACGAAGCTGGAGGTGTTACACTGCCTGACTTTAAGGCATATTATGAAGCCACAGTGGTCAAAACAGCATGGCATTGGCATAAAGATAGATATATCGACCAATGGAATCGAATAGAGTGCTCAGATATAGACCCTCTCATCTATGGACATTTGATCTTTGATAAGGCAGTCAAGTCAAGTCACCTGGGACAGAACAGTCTCTTCAATAAATGGTGCCTAGAGAACTGGATATCCATATGCAAAAGAATGAAAGAGGACCCGTATCTCACACCCTATACAAAAGTTAACTCAAAATGGATCAAAGATCTAAACATTAGGTCTAAGACCATAAAACAGTTAGAGGAAAATGTAGGGAGATATCTTATGAATCTTACAATTGGAGGCAGTTTTATGGACCTTAAACCTAAAGCAAGAGCACTGAAGAAGGAAATAAATAAATGGGAACTCCTCAAAATTAAACACTTTTGTGCATCAAAGAACTTCATCAAGAAAGTAGAAAGACAGCCTACACAATGGGAGACAATATTTGGAAACGACATATCAGATAAAGGTCTAGTATCCAGAATTTATAAAGAGATTGTTCAACTCAACAACAGAATGACAGCCAACCCAATTACAAAATGGGAAAAAGACTTGAACAGACACCTACCAGAGGAGGAAATACAAATGGCCAAAAGGTACATGAAGAGATGCTCAATGTCCCTGGCCATTAGAGAAATGCAAATCAAAACCACAATGAGATATCATCTCACACCCACCAGAATGGCCATTATCAACAAAACAGAAAATGACAAGTGCTGGAGAGGATGCGGAGAAAGAGGCACACTTATCCACTGTTGGTGGGAATGTCAAATGGTGCAACCACTGTGGAAGGCAGTTTGGCGGTTCCTCAAAAAGCTGAATATAGAATTGCCATACGACCCAGCAATACCATTGCTGGGAATCTACTCAAAGGAATTAAGGGCAAAAACTCAAACGGACATTTGCACACCAATGTTTATAGCAGCGTTATTTACAATTGCAAAGAGATGGAAACAGCCAAAATGTCCATCAACAGACGAGTGGCTAAACAAACTGTGGTATATACATACGATGGAATACTATGCAGCTTTAAGACAGGATAAAATTATGAAGCATGTAATAACATGGATGGACCTAGAGAACATTATGCTGAGTGAGTCTAGCCAAAAACTAAAAGACAAATACTGTATGGTCCCAATGATGTGAATCGACATTCGAGAATAAACTTGGAATATGTCACTGGTAACAGAGTTCAGCAGGAGTTAGAAACAGGGTAAGATAATGGGTAATTGGAGCTGATGGGATACAGACTGTGCAACAGGACTAGATACAAAAACTCAAAAATGGACAGCACAATAATACCTAATTGTAAAGTAATCATGTTAAAACACTGAATGAAGCTGCATCTGAGCTATAGGTTTTTGTTTCGTTTTGTTTTGTTCTTACTATTATTACTTTTATTTTTTTTCTCTATATTAACATTCTATATCTTTTTCGGTTGTGTTGCTAGTTCTTCTAAACCGATGCAAATGTACTAAGAAACGATGATCATGCATCTATGTGATGATGTTAAGAATTACTGATTGCATATGTAGAATGGTATGATTTCTAAATGTTGGGTTAATTTCTTTTTTTCCGTTAATTAATAATAATAATAAAAAAAGAGACCTACTCTATAAGAAATACTAAAGGGAGTTCTGTTAGCTGAAAAAAAAAAAGACAGGAAAGGATAGTCTGGAGCAGGGCACAGAATTGAAGAGTATTATTAGTGAAGGTAACTTAAAGACATGCTGAGAAATCCTGGTTTTTACCTGAAATCTCCTCAAACTTAAATATTGGTAATAATTAATATGTATGGACCAAACCGAAGTTTGCTGGTTAGAGTTATTTTACATAAAGGCAGCTTTGCTATAAGTCCTATAAGGGAAAAAGTTTCTTTCCTCCTTTAATGTGCAGAACTTCAGAGGAATAAGCTTTTATTCCTGAGAGAATGAAATTAAATAATAGGCCAGTGAGAAATGTTTTTGTTCATTAAATATTGGTAGATAGGATTAGTTTATCTATAGGTTTGTATTTAACAAATATTTACAGAGTCTCTGCCATAGGACAGTTACTAGATATTTAATAGATGAACAAAATAAACATTTTATTTCTAGAAAATTTCATGAGGTAGAAAAATACTAAGGGTAACTATGAGTGGAATAAAAACAGCCCTAAAATCCAAAATAAATAACTACCTGGCACACTGGCTACAATTGCTCCACAGGTCATGAGGCTATTAATTAGAAATGCTGAAAAAGAAGTATGCTAGTTGTTTATGTAGGTTAGGGGGAAAAAACAAACATTTTAATGAACATCCATATGCATAATGACTGCTCTGTAATTTCAATTATTTTCTTAGGATATAGTTCCAGCGAATTACTAGATAAAAAGTATAATCATTTTTTTAAATCTTTAGTTCATATATTTTCAAATTTCCTTTTCAAAGGCTACATAATTCAACCTTCCACCATCCAGGTATCAAAACACTTATTTTCTTGTTTAGCTTTTCTGCATTTTCCAAATTTTCTGCAATGTACATGTGTTGCTTTTACGAATAAGAAAAAAATAGATTTTTAAAAGTTTAAAAGATGTGTATAAAGCATTTAATAACATGGGAAAAGGAGTTTGATATAACAGTAAAAGAAAAAAACAACAAAATTATGAAAATATATGATGACTTCAATCTGAAAAAGATACATGCATAGGAAAAAAGGAAAGAAATGTACCAAAATATTGGCAGCTGTTTTCTCTTGACTTGTGAGATGATGAATGATTTGTTTATGTTTTTTCTTTGTGATTTTGTGTATATTCTACAACGAGTATGTGATACTTCTATGATCAGAAAAAAATATTTATTTAAAAGAGAATCAGCAGGTATGGCCTTTTTAAAGTAGAGCAAACAAATGCCAGGATTTTAACCACTCCATCTTCTAATCAATATTATGGCCAAATTTAAATACACTGGAAACCAGGACCATCCTTCACTGTTTCCTCTAAACACTTATAATGGCAAAAACAAAACAAAATAAAAAGGGCCAGAGAAATAGCTATAGGATATATATTGTGACTAATCAAACTCATGCTTTCATATAAGTACCAAATGTTAATAGAAAAATGACTAAAAGTCACATGAATATTATCCAATCTTTTTCTTTTTAATCCAAATAAGAAATAATAAATATTCCATGGGACCATATTTATTTACCTTTATTTCTAAGACCTAACATAATGCTTAACCCTTGGTAGATATTCAGTAAGTGTTTACAATCCAAGTGTTTGATCAACTAGAAAATATGGAACAGATTTTTAAATTGTGAACTTCTAAAATAACAGAAAAAAAATGAAAGGAAACAATTTTAAAAGTAATTTTCCTAAAAAATATTAAAACCTAAACTGCACAGATACAAAACGTCTAACGTAGACTGTATAGCACCTGCCGACACTGAATATAGGTGATATGAGTAATGCCTTCTAATATAAGCTGTATATAAATCTTTTAAAGGAAGACTTTAAAATTGTAATGAATCATAAGAAGAAATAAAAATCATCAATTAACTGCCTTTCAAGCTCCTTTCTGATCTCATAAAACTGAAACAAAAGTAAAATTATAAATACTTCCAAAATAATAAAAAATTTAAAATACTGAAAAGACATTATCATTTACTTATCATAAATAATACCTATGCAGCATGCACGTAGAGATAATAGTGTAAAAGAATTGACAAACCTGCAAATTACCCTTTCCAATGAATCCTAGAAGCAACTGGATCTGAATTTGAGAGACTTTTACCCATTCTGAGCTTTCAGAATACCAGTCTGACAGACAGTCAAAAAGCAGCATCATATTCTCCAAAAGCTATCATGAAGAAAAAATTGAGAAATAAAAACATTCAGTTTTTGACCTACTTAGGATGTTTTCTCCCAACATTAATAGAAGTCATAAATACTTCCAATTAGCTTTCAATGGGTAAAAGTCCAAAGGAATTATGTTATTAAATAACAAAATCTGACTATTACATCTTGTTTCTGTTGATAATATCTGATTATATATTGATGTTATAAAGGGATGCGTGTGCGAAATTTCTTACTTTGAATAAAGTACCCCACATATAATTTCAAAAGGATAATACTGTACCTTCTCAGTCCACAAGTTTGAATTAACTAGTCCCTCCGACTGCAGAAAATCCTGTACGATCAGCATGATTCGAAGGGCATTTTCAGCAGTTGCTGGATTAGTTTTTGCTTCTCTGTTTTCTGTGACTGCCCATTCTAACATCTTCTGTAGCAAACTAAGTGTTAAACAAAGTCCTCTTAAACTACTGTAAGTTTATACAAATAGTAAGACACAGGTGAAAAACCCAAACAGTTCTTTATATTTATTACCTCCAAAGATACATTACCCTTGGCATGGATCATCAAGAGAGTGTAGATGAAATTTAATAACAATGGAGCAACTTTTAAATCTCTGGAGTATCTACCTTTAGTACACCTAATATTAAAATCCAAGTAAAAGATGTATGTTTTCCTTAATTGTAAAAAAGTTATGACAATAACTCATAATCCAGTTTCTATGAGACACTTAAAAAAGATTCTTCAAAGGTGAAACTGGGAAGCTTGAGGGGGGAGGAGAGAGCCTTATTATGTCTTACTGAGGGTTTAGCACTATGAAAGAACAAAGTGGTAACAGTACCCTAGAGTGCTAGAGTTAGAGTCCTATCATCTTCACGGAATCCTACATGCTTTAGAGCAGTAATTTTCATCAAAATACTCGTTCTCTAGCAGTAGCATGGAAACACTCAAATTTGGACAAGCCTGTAGAAAACACTGCATAAAATCCTTAGATAATGCAGAAGACAAATCTTTAATACTTAAAAAATCAAATTAACTTAAGATTTAAATCCCCTCACATTGGAATTAGTTTGGGAACCTTTCTTGATTCCACTAGATGGCAAAAGATAGGAAAACAGGCTACGAACAAAGTTTTTCTTTAACTACCCGGAAGAAACTGAATGCTCAGTTACTAATATTTAAACTCCTGCCTATTCTAAAAGGAGGGGGGGGAGGTGGTAAATCAATAGCTGAATGCTTACATTAGTTTTATTTCATTTGATGGTCGAAGTAGCTCACTGGATATTCCGGGCTTAGTTAGTGCTGAAAACACTTGTCCTCGTTCAATCCAAGTATCATCATCAGACTTTTCTAGTCCCTTACACATTACATAATTCAAAATATTTGGCAATAATTGAAGAAGCTCCTCTTCACATCTCTATTAAAAAAAAAAACAACATAAAATAATTACATTTTTGGAAGGAGGAGGTGCTAAAAAGCCTATCATAAGAACCATCACATACACTATTATAATCATTTAGCATATTTTAAAAGAGCCTTGCTGACTGTTTGTTCTCTCAGACTTCAGGTATTTATGTGACACCTGAGACTGAATTGAGCACTGAAGCTATGAAAGTTAGCATAATTCCATTCAGCAACTGTTTAAAAAGTTTTAAAAGTGATCAGACTTCATCTAGAGATAATGAATGAAACTGATCTGCATAGGACTAAGGGAAATCAGAATATTGGGTAAAGGACGACATGGCCCATATCTTCAAACTTCAACTTCTGTGTGAGACCAAAGGTAGAGATGTTTATTTGAGGCAAAATGTATATTTTGGGCAGCACATTATCTAATTTAACCTGTATGGTCAGTTTACTTGAACATCATAATTACATGGAATCTTGAAGAGGGCATGAGATCTTCATGGTTTGTACAGGTTAGTGGGATCCCTGATATATCCCAGAGTAATTTGGGCAGAGAATAAAAAAGTGTTTGCCCAGTTCCCTTGGGGCACTGTGAAGAAAGGGGGAAATATTCAACTCCCCCATCTGGGGAATTCCTGATATTCTTACATGCAGTGGGGACAGCTAATTCAAAAGGCTGAGTCCTCAATCTTGGTGCTTACCTCAATGAAGCTTATTCCATAAGTCTACTGATAATTATGCCCAAGAGTCACCCCCCCCCCCCCAGGAACTACTTCTGTTGTTCAGATGTGGCTTCTCTCTTTAAGTCAACGTGGCATCCCTACCTCCCCTAAGTGGGATATGACTCCCAGGTGTGTAAATCTCCCTGGCAACATGGGACCTGACTCCCTAAGATGAGCCAGGACCTGGCATCCTGGGAATGAGAAAGTCTTCTTGACCAAAAGAGGGAAGAGAGAAATGAGACAAAATAAAGTTTCAGTGGCTGAGAGATTTCAAACAGAGTCGACAGGTTATCCTGGAGGTTATTCTTATGCATTATATACATATCCTTTTTTAGTTTATGGTGTATTGGAGTGGTTACAGGGAAGTATCTGAACTGTGTTCTAGTAGCTTTGATTCTTTAAGAACACTGTATACAGCTTTTACGATGTGACTGTGTGATTGTGAAAATCCCCTATCTCATGCTCCTTTTATCTAGAGTATGGACAGATGAGTAAAAAAAGGATTAAAAAAAAATAATGGGGGAAAGAAAGGGCAAAAATTGCATAGATTTAAATACTGTAAGTAAATGAGAGGGAAATCACTGATTTTGTAATATGGTAGGTCTGTACATGTGTGGATATTTCTCAATAAAAACATTAAAAAAAAAGTGCCTTAGAGGTAGAGGATGACTAGACAGAGACTTGGCTCTCAAGAGACTCACAATCTAGGGCCTCTAGTGTTCTAAATCTTGGACTATGAGATTTAAAATATGAATATAACATGAAATTGTTAATAATTGCTTATACTTTTCTAAGGATCAGAAAAATAAAAATGCATTTGGCTAGATAAGGAATTTTACCTTCTGGCTTTCAAAAAAAGAGAAGTCATCAATGAAGTCCATATTATTTGTATTGCTGCTTTCTTTGTCAGACGGTACAGAAAACAATTTAGTAGGTTCTACTGGGGATGGTGTGCTAGGCAGGCTGTCTGGCATCTGACTTCCACTATCACTCAGTTCACATGAGTCAATTCCACTGAGATCTAAACTCAAATGTGAGGGGTTATGCTGCCAGAATTCTTCTTGATTCTCTGATTTGAAAGACACTTCTCCCACAGAGCTGTCTTCTTGAAATAGTGGTATGCCTGAATCTAGAAAGCGTCTATCCTCCAAACTCCACAGATCTGAAGACACATTAGGTGAGGCAAAAGTGTTGGTTTTTTCTTCATCTGTTTTTTCATCAGGGTTCTTCTTAATATCTTCAGTGGAAATATTTTCGTCATTGCCTTTCACTAAGACAACTCTACTGGGCTTATTAAGAGTATTTCCATTTTCAAAATTTGCTTTAAAAAAAAGCCTAACTAAGGTGTCTTGCCAACCCACTTGTTGTGATATTTGGTGTGCTGCATCTGGCTGGGACTGCAAAATCTGTAAAATCTGTAAAGAAATTAAAAATATAAGATTCTTCAAAAAGTATATAGTACATTACATTAAAAACAGTGTCTTTTCAGTTATTTTAATGTGAAATTAATTCAATGACGATGTGGGAGGATGTGCTTTTAAAAGACTATGTTCTTAACAGGATTATAAACTATTCATTGAACAGACATGGTGTTTCTAACTAATCCACATTTTTCTCATTTACCTTATATAAAGTAGGGAGGTATTCAAATATTTGCTGAAATATAAACCAAAGAAAACTAATTAAAATGATCCTCCACATGTCAAGATAGTCATTTTATTAATTTAATTTGCTCAGACAGAAACTATAAATAGAATGATGGTATGTATAAAATGTATAAACATTATATCCTCACAACTAGATATTTTCCATGAGTCTACAACACTTATTCTGCAAATTTTACCAGGCACAGTTTTAGGCACTAGAGCTAGGAGAGTGAACAGGACACAATATACTTTGGTCAAACTTTGGTATACCAAGAGTAATGTTTCCCTGTCTCATTTGTTTTCAGACAAAGTTAAAGGCTGCTTTTGCAAAACAACTTTTTTCATTAAGTCTATACAGTACAAACAAAAGAAAAAAGTAAACTTAAATTCTGAAAAATAAATTCCAATAAGATGGATGCTGCTATTTAGACTGAATAAGAAGGTGAAATTGAAAGAACAGTCTTTGACATGGCAATATATGATCTTTATTATCCAACAGATTTCAATTTTTTTAAATAAAAACAAGGCCTCAGCTCTCAGAAATTCAGTTAAGAACAGTTAAGAACTTTAAGACATTTCTATCACTTCTGTGTAATAAACATCTCTGTAGATGAAAAGAACTTCATATTTGGCTCCCAGTGTTTACATATCTCTTTTAATAGAAGTTCTAATTCTGACAAGTTTCAGAGCAGGAGACAATAATACCGGTAGTGACTTCAATATTAATGTTACTAATGCATTCTACACAGAAATCAATGAATCATGACAGGTGAAGTTTCTTTCTTCCTTAATGCTATCAATCAGTGACCACCACTACTCTACTGGTGTAGAATCCTATTTTTATCTTCCAGATTAAGCTTTGTTTGGCAAAGAAGCCTATCATGATTTTACGACTTTAAAGATTCTGTAAAATAAGTTATTTTTTATCTATATTATACATATATAATAAATAAAAAATAGGCGCTGGCTGCACTGTAAGCTGTTTCTATCCAATTGTACACTGAAGGGAAAAGAATCAATCTCTAAGACCTACTTTAGATTCTCAGGGTTGAGACCATGCATGGCAATAGTGACTGTCACACACTGTGGAAATGTATATTTTTAAGGACAGTATGGCAAATCTATCAGTATGTAAAACATGAATACCCTCTGATGAAGGAATTGTACTCCACAGACTACATCCTACAGATATATTATCACAAACAGGCAAAGTTATATGTAGAAAGATGTCTTTACAGCAATTGATAACATGGAAAAACAAGAATCAAACTTGTGCTGGTTTGAAAGGATTTATGTACCCTAGAAAAGCCATGTTTTAATCCTTTTAAAAGAGAGCAACAGTTTCTTCTAATCTCTATTCAGTACTATAGGTTGGAAACTTGATTAGGTTATCTCCATGGAGATGTGACTCAATCAATTGTGGGTATTAAACTTGACTAGATGGCGATGTGTTTCCACCTATTTTATGTGGGTCTTGATTAGTTTACTGGAATCCTATAAAAGAGAAAACATTTTGGAGAAAGCTGGAGATTCTGAGAGAGTAGACAAGGATGATAGGATGACAAGAGCCATGAAGCAGAGTCCACCAGTGACCTTTGGAGATGAAGGAGAATGCTCCTGGGGAACGTCATGAAACAAGAGGCCTGGAGAGGAAGCTAGCAGATGATGCCATGTTCACCATGTGCTTTTCCAGATGAGAGAGAAACCCTGACCATTTTCACCATGTACCTTTCCACTTGAGAGAAAAACCCTGAATTTCATCAGCCTTCTTGAATCAAGGGATCCTTCCCTGGGTACCTTAGATTGGACATTTCTATAGACTTGTTCTAATTGGGACATTTTCATGGCCTTAGAACTGTAAACTTGTAACTCATTAAGTTCCCCTTTTTAAAAGCCATTCCATTTGTGGTATATTGCATTCTGGCAGCAGCAAACTAGAACAAACCTAAATGTCCATCAATATGGATTGAGATAATACTTTACAGAATAGCTATAAAATAGAAACTATGCAATCATTAAAGAGAAAAAGATATATATAGATGAAATGACCACACAAAAAAATAATTAAGGAGTAAATTAAAAAGACAAGCAAGGATACAAATTAAATAGTAGACATTCAATGGTTACTAGTAGAGGGAAAAGGAGGTTATAATCAGGAAGGGGCACTATTTCCTGACTTGGGTAAGGATTAAAGGATACATGGAAGGGAAATCATTTGTAGAAAACTAAAAAAAATCATACAAAATTCTTCCAAAATTTCAGAAACTCTAAAGCATATTATATGAATTAGAAATGTTTATATTCATTGAAGTTCCTTGATAAAGAAACTATTTTCTGATAATAAGTTTCTGACTTTGGAAAAGGCATATTTTTAGAGGACAACGTAGTACTAAGAAGAACAAATTCATAAGTTGATTTCTTATGAATATATGAAGTTAATTTACTTAAAAAAGGAAACTATACAACTGTCATTTCTAAAATAATAAATAAAAATTTTTATCTGGAACAAAATTCATTTCAAAACTTATTTACAGTATAATGATACTGCTGTTTTTAAAGTATATTTTAGAACTTTACTAACCTTTCTGCAGATGACCACTTTGACATTTATACATGCTCTGTGAGACATATATACCACAGATAACAGATCTTTGAAATTAATAACAGGATCTATGGTGGGAAAAGTAAAGTTAGAGTTAAATTAATTTCAGAAATAACCAGAGAGAACTGTGGATAATAGTTGCATAAATGCTGAAATATTGCTTCATTTTAAAATAAGAGTTATAAATAGGTTCAAATTTTACAAAGAAAATTGGTTTAGGATGTTTGATACCTTCCTGAGTCAACCCTCAATTATTTTTCTTTTGATTATTTGAACATATTATCCATATCACTTGGCTCTTTTATGATTACCTTTCTATGTACATGTCTTATCACTGAGATTTTAAGCTATTCAAGACAAAGGACCTCATCTTACACCTTTTTGAACCCCCAGCATCTGGCATAAATTCTACAATTTGTAATAAGTACTGAAAAAAAGTTTATTAAGAAGAGAGAAAACAAACAAAAAATCTGAAATTTGTCTTCATTTTGCCTTTAAGAATTTAAGCTTTTTGGAGAAAAAAAGACAGAATCTTTTATACATATTTACCTAATGTCTTTTTTTGCATTATGTAGTCTTAATTATTAACAGTTAAACATTTACTGAAGTCCTACTGAGTAGTCAGCATTGTGACTAGGGAGACAAAAACAGTAGTGGTCTATAAGACACAGTACCCAAGGAAAACAATCCTGAATCAAATAACAGATCATTTAAAATTTTAAAAGCAACCTAAGGAAGGGAAAAAACTTTTCAGGAAAAATATTGAGACCCATCAAATAGAATAACTCTGCTATTAAGAACATTTATTCAATGTATATTAACATTATCAGCCTGAGTCATACCTGTATTTATGATTTGATTGGTAAGGTTTTTAATGAGAGCAATATTAATAGGTGCTTCACTAAGAAGAAGTCCCAATCCTGAGTAGCCAACTTCTCTGAGTCGAATACGTTGTTTACTTCGTTCATAAACGTTAGTGCATTTCAACATTTGTTCTAAAACCTGGTCACAAGAAATATATAGTCCAATATAGAGTTTGTCACTTAGGTAATATTAAATAAAACATTACTGTAACAATGTTTTTGGAACATCATTTTATTCCTCAAGTATAAAAAATGACAGCTCTAAAAGGTTGGAACATTTCATTTCATACATAGCATTAAAAATGAATTTAAGGATAAATTGAAAAAAAAAGAATTGGCATTGAAATAAAATTTGTATTTGAAAAATTAATGTTTACATATATTTCTTGACTTATGAAAGTAGATACCATTTTAAGTTTTCTTTCTTAATGGCCACGGCTTAGATGCAAACAAATCCTGCACCCTGCAGGAGAAATAAATGTGTGTCTGCAAGACATCTCTGTATCAATTTAGCAATTTATTTATGTAACAGTAATAAAAATATTTCAAGAACAAGGAAACATTTTGTGAAGAAACCTATCCATATGCTAAAATGAGTGAATGAATTAGTAGTCGTATACTTCCTGGAGTGAGATCAACAACTTTCAAAGTGAGATACTGAAAATGCTATATATAAAGGGGCTCTTGGCAGAGTAACATCATAAGCAATTCCTACAAGGCTTTTTTGGAGAAATAACAACCTCCATAAAGGAACCCTTCTGTGGACAGACACTTTAAACAGCAGCCTTAGTGGTCATCATAATCAATATTCAAGATCCTATACCAGGAGGCCACAGTCAAGATCACCATGTCCCCCTGCTTCTGCTGCTGGCTGTCCAGTCAAGATGGGTTTTATATTTTCAAAATCTAAGAATGAAAACATGAAAAATCAACAAGAGTTCATGCTTATGAATGCATGACTTCAGCTGGAAAGCAGCTAATGATGAAGAATGAAACGAGGGAAAGACAAATGGCCAAGCAGATTGCTTGATCTCAGGAATTTCTAAAATATTTTGGGACTTTCTTTGGCATTGTAGCCATCTCTTTCACAGCTGGAGTAGTAAAAAAGAAGAAGCCAGCCTTCCTTTTCCCTATCATTCCTTTAGGCTTTGTCTACCCCTACCAGTATGACATGGGCTATGGAACCCTTCTACAAAGAATGAAAGGTGAAGGAGACAATATACTGAAGAGAGAAAAGAGTAAGTTTCAACTGCCAACAGAAATGACTACTTTTGAAAGCCTTGAAAAAGCCAGAAGGGAGCACAGTAAATTCTTCACAGACAAATGAAATCACATTTACCCATGGAATCTCAAAGCACTAAACTGTTGACTTGAATCATGGTTTCCACAATTTTTTGAATGCGCAAAATTTTGGTACAATAGATTTTATTCTGAAAATAAAAGTTTCAGGGTAAGTTCTGTTAAACTATTTAAACATAAAATTTATAACATGTAATATATAAAAAAAGATATTATGCCAGACTATTCTTATAGACCTTTGTTTCTGAAAGTTCAAGGCTTCCAAACCCAGGCAATTCAAACATGACCCCATAAGAAAGCTTTATAAGTCTAATGATGTAAGAGGAAACAACTGTCACAAGGCAATCAGGCATAATGAACAGAATCATGAAAAAATTTAATGTATTTGACTATAGAAATATGACTGATTCCTTACTTTTCATTAACAAAAAGCTGGAGTTGGTGGGTTCAGTCAAAGCTCAAATTGACTATTTGAATTGCTTTATAAAACAGGTTCTATATCTTTGGACAAGTTACGAATCTCTCTGGCCTCAGTTTCTTCACCGTAAAATGGGGGAGAATGGTAATACCTACAACTTCATAAAGTTGTTGCAAAAATTAAGTAAACTAATAAATGAGAAGTGCCTATTGCCTGGATACTATATAATGGTTATTTATTATCATTATTAACTGTTAAAATGTTCTGAACTGTGATACAGACCCAGCTTAATAAAAAAGGAGATGAGAGGGTTTTTATATTGAGGATCGTATGGCAAAGTGGATTTTCCACTCAGATGATTGCTCAGATTACATATAAGTAGTTTTAAAATTCAGAAAAAGTAAAACATGGAAAAAATCATAAAATGAACTGAATGACTTCAAATTAGAAGTAAATACAAAAAAATTATATTCATAGAATGGATATGTTGCAAGTAAAATCAAATATCTACAAATAACACAAATTATAAAGATGCTTAAGAAATTTTGTACCTTAAATATGACTTCTCTTAGTCTGTCAGAATACTTCTGATTTAAGAGCAAAGCGTAAAGTATGTCTGCATTTCCTGGTTCAAAGAGAAGTAAGAAAAGCTGACCTCTAGTTGGGCTGGTATGTAGAAGATTGAAGAGTACGTCCAAAATTCCAAAGAGCTTTTAAAATTAAACACAAAACAATTAATTACACTTATATAAAAAAAAGCACAAATAAAGCCACAAGCCATAAAATATTCATTTAATTTAATACTATATATCATAATGTTCCAGCTTAACTAGATTACCTGATGTCTTCTAAATGAGCTCTGATCTTTCCCTCTGACACACTCTGGCTTTTCTATTTCTTTTTGTATATTCTGTCAACACCCATATTCATCTGTGCATACTATCACCTTGCTTTGTCCATATGAAAAGCCATCTCTTCCATAAAGTTTCTTCAACATGTAATATCCTTGCATGAAAACCTCATAATACTTTGTATCTCTCTTACAGGTAGGAATCTTTCTTCTTTGCTTCATAGTTCTTCATAAACCTCTTATTGACTCTTAATATCACTAGACTACAAGTAAGAATAATTCATTTATTTTTGCATTTCCTGCAACTTCCAGTATTATTGTTTTTGTTTTGCATGTGCAGGTACTGGGAATCAAACCCAGTCTCCAGCATGGCAGGTGGGAATTTTGCCACTGAGCCACCATCACACTGCCTAGTATTATTGTGTTTTTAGCAAGTTCACAACAAATAACTATTAGACTGAATTGACTAAGAAAATGTCATTGACAATCAATCATAGAAGTGACAACTGAGCCATCATAAAATAAGCTGACTAATCATTTTAAATAATGAGCAGCTTTTGAAGCAGTTCAAATTTATAGGAGAGATAAGTTTTAGTTAATCAGCTATATAACACCAACTATGAAGTAATATTGCATTGAATACACAATGAATATGATATAATGACAAGAGGGCAAAAATATTTTAGTCAATGTAAATTAAAGCTGCTCAAATTTGAGATCTGAGAATGGTATATGCAAAGAGGACAGAAGAAGCAGTAAATAGGTCAGGGTTCTAGTTGCAAGTTTATTAGGCGTGTGAATTTCCAAGTTAAGTACATAATCTTTTGGAATATATATTTCCAAATGTGTAAATGGGAAGACTAAATCCTATTCTGTATACTTTACAGCAATAGTTCTCAAATTTCACTGTGCAAGGGTGGGTGATGGTGGCTCAGCGACAGAGTTCTTGCCTGCCATGCTGGAGACCTGGGTTCGATTCCCAGAGCCTGCCCATGCAAATAAAAAAAAAGCATATGTTCACACGAAAAAAATAATTTCACTGTGCATCAGAATCATTGGGAAAATTTGATTCAGTAGCTGGGTGGTGGTGGAGGATGAGGGGGTGAAATATTTGTATTTTTAACAAGTTCCCAGGTAAAGCTTGTCAGGGATCATATACTGAGAACCACTGCCCTCAACAGTATTCCTGAGGATTCAATGATACATTTGCGAAAATATTTTTGAAACAGAAATACATTTATAATTTATTCTTTATGCAAAATTTATTTGAACTTATGTTAAAATTTACTTTAGAAATATGCCTAGTAACTTTGATGATAGGTAAACACATACTATGTGGCCTATGAAAATTAACTTCATAACTGCCAAAGCAAATACTTCCACATAATATATTTTCTGGCCAATTAAAATATTTAATCATACTGCCATTTATTTAATTAAACTTTCAATAGGTAGATAAAATTTACATGTGCCACTAATATACATTTAACATATTTTTGGAGATCAAATCATTTTCCCCACCAAAGAGACATGTTGACATCTCAATCTGCATTCCTATGGGAGTGAACCCATTTGAAAATAGGACCTTTAAAAATGTTATTATTAGGGATGGTGGGGCCTCATTTGTGAATGAGATCTTCAAAGATCCTATTCATATGAGGCAATATGGAATCAGAGCGGCCTTATTTATATAAGTAGAGTCCTTATAAGGCAGAAAAAATGTGTATGCAATGAGTCAGAGAAGTCAAAGAATAAAGCAGATCATCAGGTGAGAGAAACAGAATGCACTCTAAATAATTGCAGCAAGTCAGCACTAGAACACTACAGACTTCAGGATAAAGCACAGCCTGCACAGACCTTGATTTTGGACTTCTATTTTCCCAACTGTGAGACAATAAATTCTTGTTCAAGCCAACCCACTGTGTGGTATTTGCAACAGCAGCACTGGCAAACTAAAACACATATTTACTAAAATACCTAAGTTTCTAAGAAGATGACATAGCAACTTAAATGTTAGAAAGAAAAAAAAATTTATTTCAGAATAACACCTGCTCTTCTTCATTGGTAGCAGCTATGTAACCCATAATACTTTGTATCTCTTCATGAGTTCCACCTTTGCTTAGAAAATACTTAATTAGTCCATACAAAGATGTCCTTATTGTTCGAATATCATCTAGAGAAAGCTCATTATATTTACAACCACTCCTGAAAGAGAAAACAAAAGAGCAAGAATCAAAATTTTTAGCTTTTCCGTTTTTCTATTTTTTGAAATAATTTACAGTTAAGAAACAGACCTTTCAACCTAACATTAGAATTGATGGTACCTTTGGCTTCTTTTTCTTTTAAAGGGAAGCCTTTTGAGGTTAAGAATTTTGGTGACAAAGATTAAAAGTAATGAAAACATTTACATTTATAGAACACTCACTATGCGGCAAACACAGTTATAAGTGCTTCATGCATATTAAATCATTTGATTTAATCCTCAAAATGACCCTAGGAGGTTTTATTATTTTCTTTTCACAGATGAGGGAACTTAAGTACAGAGAAGTTGAATAACTTGCCTACAGCTACACAAAACCCAATCTATGTGGTTCACTGTTCATCCCTTTAATCTTCACATTATCATTCCTCTCTGGGTTTAAGGATGTTAGAATTGCTAGAAAAGAACAAGCCAGAAGTTCCAATCAAGTAGTTGATAGAAAACAATATCAAACTAAGAAAGAACATGGACATCATACCCATAATAAATCCTTAGTGTATCTAGGAGAAATTGTACACCGTATTTTTTTCGGAAAACTCTCCTGCTATCTTTGATGATGGTGGAAAGATACTGTATATGACCTAAAACAGAAAGTTCACTCTTAAATGACATACCTATAAAACAGTCACATAGGCAATTATAAAATTCCAAAACAACTACAAAATTTTTAACAGTCTACTCTCACCAATTCGAAAAGGAAAATCTCCACGGCTCCAAATACGGAAGTCAAAGAGTAAATACTGATACATTTGTTGCAGGAGCTGCATATTTTTCTCAAATGACACCTGTTCAATTAATAACTGAACTGCCATCAATACATTTACATCCATCAAGGTGCTTGGCACCTGAAATCCAAGCAGAAGAGGGTTTTATGAAGTTCAGTGTAAATAATAATAAGCTATAATTTTGAATGATTAATTCAGAACATCAAATATATATAAAAATTTTGGTTGGAAAAATATAAACAACTTAAAAATTATTTTTTTATTAAAGCTAATGCGTATTCCTGATATTAAATTCCTAAAACAGTTTTACATGTATCAAAAATCCCAAATCCCAAAGCTAAAAAACAATGGTCTATGCTTTGTATATATTATATAATAAAAAATGTTAAAAAAAAAAAAAGGTGCATGGGTGGTTCAGTGGTAGAATGCTCGCCTTCCATGCAGGAGACCTGGGTTCAATTTCTGGACCATGCACCCCCGTCTCAAAAAAAAAAAAAAAGTTAAAAAAAAATGTTCTATACTTATACACCATTACATAAAACAAATAATTATTGTACATGGATTTCTGATAAAAAAGTTTTCAGAAACTTCCTGTGAAAAAAATTATATCTATTAATATAACAAGCTGATAATACTATAATTAAAAATATAGTTTTATTTAAATTTATCTAAATACATATATATTTAGGAAGAAAAAATCCCAACACCAACTGGTAATTACAATCTTCTTCAGCTATACCTATACAATGTTAGACTGGCTCACCTTCTGAAGTAAGGCACCAAGAGTTGCAACTCCATTAGACTGAATAAGATTGTCCTGGTTGATAGGATGTCTCTGAATAAAGTGCTTCACAATCAAGATAAATGTTGCAACTAAATTTCTCTCTAGTCTTGATTCTGAAATTTTGAACACGTATTCCACATCACTCTTGTACTACATTTTCAATATAATCATTCATAGTGTAACAAAGAAGGAATTTTTGGTTTAGTAGTTTGACTGAGACTCACTCACTTGGAGAACATAAATATCAGAGAAAGTCACAATTGCATATTGTATATTTATACATATATGTAAATATTTCCTCTATTATAAATTTAACAATGCTGTCATATTTCTACTAGAGTATAAATTAAGGACAGTCAAGAGTAAAAACAACATCCTAAGTTGCTTGACAAAGTACTATGAACTTCCTGAACTACACTAGTAAAATTAAGGGTGAGCTGCTACAACTACAATGACTGAGTTTCTAAGGGTAGTAAAACACCTAAACCGATGTCTCAATTAATTCTCAAATTTCTTGATGATTGTTTTGTATTCTTGTAATACCTGATGCTTTTGTAGAGGTCAATACCACCCAATTTCTATCTTCAGCTGTTATCAACTCAGAAACTGTACTTTGATTCATTCCTTCAAGGCTCTGTCCTTCACTGAAGTGGCTAATTTGTTCCAATAAAGGAAAGAGTACATTTAATCCACCTATGCAGTTTATTATGTCCTGAAAAGAGAATTACAATTTTTAATTTTATAAAACAAGAGTAATTTGTCATTTAAATTTTCCACAGCCATGAGAAAGCTGCAGATTGCTGCAGAAAGCTGCAGAACCATGAAGCAGAGAGTCCACCAGCCAGCGACTTTTAGAGACAAAGAAGGAAAACATCTCCTGGGGAGCTGGAGGGGAAGGTAGCAGATGATGCCGTGTTCCCCATGTGCCTTTCCAGATGAGAGAGAAACCCTGACTGTGCTCACCATGTGACTTTTCACTTGAGAGAGAAACCCTGAACTTCATTAGCTTTCTTGAATCAAGCCCAGCTCTGCAAGTGAAACTACTGCCATCCCCCAACATGGGACATGATATCCAGGGAAGAACGTCTAAAAGAAGTATAACAAATAACTTGGAGACTTATGACAAATAACCCAGACTCTTTTATGTGCTGAAAGCCTCCTTTCACCCTGAGGAAAGCTACTTTAAACTTCGAAGACAAAAAGAAACATGTTCAAATATGAAACTTAACCTAGCATTTCTCACAATCAAACATGCATTCATCTAGCATTTATAGCAAACCTACTATACTTAGAGAACACGTAAGGCACCAGGATACAAAGAAGGCTAAGCACAACAGTTGTACTTGGGCCAAGTGGAGTAATTGTATTGGGTAAAGGTTTGACTCAACAAATGGCAAAGAATGGGTGTGGTGCATTTGTAGTTTTAATTAAAACTCTCAAAAGTAAAAAAAAAAAAAAAAGGCAACTAAGTCTCAAGCATAATTAAACAGTTACTAATACAGTCATTCAGCTACTCATTTGTTCATTGTTCAACCGGTACATCTGCCAGCAAACATTTTAACTGGGACCTATTATCCATATCAATCTGGTAGCACTTAAAGATAAGTTTTTAAAAAGTATCAGTAAACTTACATAATATGTTGCTCATCATTTATCATTAATTTACCTTAATGTCCCAGTTCACTACTTTATTTCCTGTTAACCTTCCATGCAAGCAATTTGTAGATAAATCAAGACAGATTGAGTTTTTGCAGGCCTAAAAATAAAAGAAAAATATGGCAAACAGCTAAGTTCAATTACAGTAAAATATAATTTTAACCATATATGAAACATTTCATCATAATTTAAAATGGTATATAGTAGAGTCAATGACAAGATACCCACAATATTAATTTTAATATTACTGTTATCTGTCTCTTAAAAGAGAATCTGGAGCTAAATTCTAAAGTGCTCACTCAACAAAAGCAGCTCAATGTTGACTGTCATTTGACAGATGAACTACAGCTAGACTTACCATTCATTCACAATTTTTTTTCTTTTAAAACAATGTATTCAACAGATTTTTGGCTTTAAAAACTATTCCTGGTTTACTGCATCAGTGGTTCCTAGGCACAATTTCATCAAATACATTAAATGTGTGATTAAAATATGAGTTACAGAAATCATATAACAGAAAGATATATCACAATATGAAAACTCAATCCAGGCATAAGACTCTCATGTTACTCACAAACATTTATGATTAGGTTCAGATTAAGAGTTCAATTTGAAACTCTAGAAATTAAGGGTAAAATCATATGTTAGCTGCCATTCATAAAGGCTTATAAAGCATGTAAAAACTTCACATTCAACCTGAATTTGCAGATAATGAGGCATCCTTGAATCTAATCTACATTTCAAAAGAAAATGAAGAAACCTACAAAATTCAGACATAAACAGATATATGTACTTGCTGCTTTCCTCTTAAAGCAACTAAGAAAAACTGCCTTAAACAAAAATAACATCATTTAACTCAATATATATATATTCCCTATATCAAGGACAGAACTATGAACCTAGGCAAGTAACTTCTCCTTACTGGGCCACAAAAAAAACTAAAGCTCAGAAAAGATACATGTAATACCATATATTTCCCAGGATTTTTGAGAAAATTAAGTAAATTAACACATGTAAAGCACTTAGTAAAGTGTTTAATATATTGTTAACACTCAGTAAATAACAGCTAAAAAAGAAAAATATATGTTCATAAAATCATATTGGGATTATTTTTTTACATATTTATTTCACTTTAGATTATAAACTTCTTAAGGACTAAGATTTTAATTAATTCATCTTTGCATTTTAATTTAGCACAATACTTGGTACAGAGAAGACACTCTATTAATAAATTTTTAAGAAATGGATGACTAAGTATTTCCTACAGACTAGGTACGAAAATGAAAATCTGTTGATTGTTAAAAAAAAAAATCCTCTAAAGTAGGTTTTCCAAACTTGCATTTGTTAATAACCACGTCGTAAGAATAAAATATGTTCTATGCTAAGTCATTGGTAAAACATCAGGATAAAGCAAAAGTAAACTAGTTTATAGCAGGATTATTATTATTTTTTTTTGCATCGGCAGGCTCTGGGAATTGAACCCGGGTCTCTGCCATGGCAGGCAAGATTTGTGCCACTGAGCCACCACTGCACGGTCCTATAGCAGGATTTTTAAAGAGTATCACCAATCTCCAAGAGGAATACACAAAATGCAATATTTCCCCAAACTCATTTAACCTCACAATACTTTTCTCATGACAGACAACAATTTTAGAGAAATATTATTCCAACAAAAAGCATTAATTATATATTCATACTGGGTTTCTTTGAGACAAAATAAGTAGTAGACAATAGCTATTTTTTAATATTACAGAATTTTTACTTTTAATAGTAAAAATCCAAATTTAATGCTATCAAGTTCAAAGATACTTGAAAAAAATGATAACTACAATGAGAAAAGACCAGTTTGCCATGCCTCTTTGGCATTATAATAAGCACAGATGTTAAGGTACATGGCTGATATGTGCAGATCATGCCATTAAATATACTATTTGTATCAAATCCAGTATTTTCTAGTTATACTAGGTAGTGGAAAATGAAGATATGTATAAGATATAGTCTCTGCCAAGAAATAACTAAATCTAGTTGGGCAAACAAAAGATACATCTTTGGAAAAAAGTCAGTGTTATGAAAATCATACAAACAAAATAAAAGAGACTCAAGAGACACTAATATCAATGTAGTGCATTGACTGGATCCAGGATTACATCTTTTTAGAGGCTCCAAAAATATTTTGAGAAAAAAATGAATATGAATTATAGAAGAATTATTGAAAATTTTCCTTAGTAAGGTAAGGATTATTAAGAAATATTTAGGTGAGGTATCTTCATATCTGCAGATTTCTGGGTCTATATTATTTTGGCCTATACCAAAGTAGAAAGAGCAAATAGTAGCTTGTATCACAACAGATATGCCAATCTGCTTCTACAAATGATTTAATATGGATAGAAGGATGGATGGAAGGAAGAAAGGGAGGGAGGAAGGAGGGAGGGAGGGAGGGAGGAAGGAAAGAAGGCAGAGTCATTAAGTATGGTAAAATGTTAATAACTGGTGAATTTAGATGACTAATACACAGGGTTTCACCTTACTATTCTTTTTACCTCCCTGTAGCTTTGAAAGTTATCAAAATAAAAATTTGAGGAAAAAAACAAGTTATAAGTGAAACTTTATTATATCAAATACAACAAATAAATGTTCAAAGAACATTATGACCATGTACCACTAGGCTAAACTAAAAAAAGATTCTATAATAGATAATCTCATACCAAAAAGCATATTCTAGATCAATAACATTGACTATATTAAAAACAGCTGTTTGTTTATGCCATTTTTCCCTTATCCTTCTCCCAGTTCTACCTTTAACTTCTACCAAGTAACTACCTTTTACCTTACTTCCTTTAGTTTTTGCTGACCTCAATTACTTTTGCTAGATTAATCCTTAAAGGAAAAGGGACTGGGCATGCTATGGATACAGACTAGCTTCTTTTTACTCCTTCTGAAGCAAGTACTTCATTTGTACTTGCTAGGCGTCAACTTAAAAATTAAAAAAAAAAAAAAGCTAAGCATAATTCTGTATCATCTCTTTCTCCAAAAACTAGGAAAGTGCAATTTTAAACCATTTCATTTACTGAAGTCACTTCAGTAGTAAATTCCCACTACAGCTATTTCCATTAAAACTACTGAGATAACATAGAGTTACTTATGATAGCATTTGAACCCTAGTTGAGGAGATGCACCTTAATTTTTAATGCTTCCCACCTTCCTGTAAAAATTCATAATTTGTTTTTTTCAGTAGCTATTCAAGCCGTACCCTCTCAAATGCCCACTGAGATGACAAAAGGAATAGAAAAGGAAATACAGTCAACAATATAGTTACACCAAATGGACAGTCGAAGCATTTACTCTGACCTTTGCTGTGTAGTGAAGAAGGATGTTACCAGGCAGGTCGGCCATATCAGACTCTTGACATTTCCAAGGGCTTAAGCAGTTTGGACCTGAAAATTATTTATACAGATACACACACATATCACTGAATAGATACAGCTTTCTAGGTTCTGTGTAATCTGAACAAAATAAAACTGAATTTCTATTCTTCATTAAAATCGACTTCAAATTACTGTTTCTTGTTACATAGATAACAGGTAAAACACAGCGGCCAAAATATATTTTAATTTTAACATTGCTTCCAATTCATCCAAAACCTAGAAAAGATGGGGATAGATCCATCTCCACTATGGAAAGCAAACGCCATAGAGCATTAAAAAAAAAAATCACAATATCAAATATTACAAAGTTTACCTATTAGTTTATCTATAATAAGCAAACTAAATCAAATTTAAAAGACAAAATAGCAAGACAATCACTCAATAAAGTGAACAACCCAGAAACAGAATAGCAAATGAGTAGGAAAAATTCTCAACTTTACCAAAAATCAAAGAAATACAAGTTAAAACATGGTTCCATTTTACACCTAATAACGAAGAAACGGTTTTGCCATTCCATCTTATTGTGGTTGGGGTGCAATGGGAACACTGGTATGTTATCGTTAGGCATTATAAACTGGTTTATACTTTTTATGCAAATGATTAAGCAACATGTATTGAGAGTCATAAAACTATCCATACACTATGAAATTATTTGGGGAATTTATCCTAATTCACTCAGGATAAGAAAAAACTATAAGCACATTTTATCATACTTAATATATGAAGTTTATATCAACATCAAAATTTATAAACAACCTAAGTAAATAATGCACTATGAATGCAATGAATTATTATGCAGCCATTAAAAAAATTATAAGGATATAATAAATATAATTTGTAAATGTAAGACTATAAATTGGAAAAATTATAAGAACAAAATCCAAACCATAACAGCTATCATGACAATATAAACTTGAAATTTATTTAGATTGCTGATCTCCATCAAATACTTCAGTGAGTTTCAAAATTATGATGAGGTTTTAACATAAACTTTGAAAGCCTGGACCAGGCCATTCATCTGGAAATTGCCACACAATCTAAGAAAGACATTTTGACAAGTTATAAATTATTCTGCAGAGTTAATGGACACGGCTATTTAAAGGCTTAACTCCTGAACAATCTGCTAGAATATGGGTATAATTTTGAAAACTGTTAGGATCCAATAATAACAATTAGTATATTTCTTATAGTCAAAAGAAAATGAAAGGAATTACTTATAACTCCTAATTACATTACTAACTTCTAATTCTTCAGGTATATTAATACATCAATTATAAAAAATGACAAGTTTTGGAGCAAGACTCATCTGATTTTGGAATCAGTCATATGACTTCCTGAAGACAAACATATTTTATTTAATCAATTTATTAAAAATTGCCAAATTACTAGCAGTATTGTGGATAATATCTGGAATATTTCCTTTTGCAGTGGTAATCCGAAGATTCATTTTATTTATGCCTACAAAAATGTGGGATTTTTCTTTTATTTTCAGCTTCAATTAAAGCAAACATACTTTTTAGATCAAATATAGGCCTTAAATGAAGAAAGCAAATCTTGCTTTAGGTAGCAGAAAAATATCTAGATGTATTTGAACTGAAAGATGTCCATGCTCACCTGCTAAATATAATGCTTTCACCTGGGGAGGCTGGAGTGCTTCGTAGAAGATTATAACAGATCCGAGCTGACCCTCCAGAGATGTGGGACATCCCCATTCACTGTCTTGGGTTCCAGCTGATATAAATTTGGTAATCAATTTTGATTTTTCAATTGTTCCTCCCCAGGAGGCTGATGACAAAATTCCACCAAAAGATGTCCGATGAGGGGTAACAGGAGAAGAAAAGGGTGGATCTGGGATTTGGGATGGTGGAGGAGTGGTAGTTCTTTGCCCAGCTGAACCAATGCAACAGGAAGTAAAAGGCTTAAAAATTGAGAAACAAAAATAATTATAGAACTTCAGTTAAATATCTATTCTCAATTGTAAAATGAAATGACACATAAAATAAAATAAGAAGTAGGTAGAAAACAAAACTAGGAAAAGCTTCATTTTTACTTGATTGTGGTGTGTGCATGTGCATGTGTACCTAAGAAATCATTAGAACCTTGGAAACATGTTGAGTGAAATAAGCCAGACAAATATTATAGGATTCCAGTTATGTGAATTGCCTGGAATATGCAAATTTATAGAGACAGAAAGTAGATTACAGTTACTGGGGTGGGATGAGGGAAGAGGAGTGGGAATTTATTGCTTAAGGGTACAGATTTTTGTTTAAAGTGATGAAAAGATTGGTATTGGATGGTGGTGACAGTATAGCAATATTGTGAATGTAATTAACATCACTGAATTAAATGCATAAAAATAGTTTTAAAAGGAAAAATTTTTAGTATAATTTGAATTTATTATTACTATTATTGTTGTTTTGGCACAATTTGGTTAACACCAGTTATTGCTATCCCTTAAACAAATCCTTAAACAAGAAAATTACATACAAAGATCCAAGTTATGGTCTTATACTGTGCTCAGCACAGTATTTAACCTTATGAAGAGTAACTTTATTTCAATCTCTATTGTAGAATAAGTGGCAATGACTCTTTGCACAACCACTTTCGTATGATTTAATAAAGGTGAAGCTATGCACACCCCAAAATTCAGCAACTTCTACTCAAAATATCTATCCTAGAGAAATTTTCACATATGTGCCCAAAGAGATATGAATATGGATCTCCATTACAGCAGTGTTTCAATAGAAGAAAATTTTTTAGATTTATTATTATTTAACTGGGAATGGAATAAAAATTATTTATGATTAATTAATATTAATTTAATGAAACATTATAACATATTTACAATAAAGAACCAGACATACTTTATCAGCATGAGTCAATAATACTGATAATACTGAAGCAGGAAAACAAGGTTTAATAAGATATATACAATATAATAGAAACATATACATTTTGGAAACAGTGCACAATTTTGGACATATTCTATATGGAGGACTGGAGAATACATGCCTGCTCCAGGACTGGAATAATCTCAAGGTAGGAAAGAAAGTTTGGAAATTGGTTAGAGTATGTACAAAACGAGTCTCAATGGTATTGATGATGTTTTGATTATTTTTAGTAAGATTTGAAGTGTGTCAGAATGCTTTGAATTGCTAAATTTACATTATGTGCTCATCATACAATATCTTTAATTTTTGTGTCTAGGAAATAATTCTAGGAAAACTATTATTAAAGTAATTTTGTCAACATTAGTGAATATTACATAAATCTATATTTCTTCTCATATTTAAATTTTTTCAGTAGTAAATCAGAAAATATTAAGGAATAACACTTTCATTATCATTTGGTTTAAAATATTTCATTATTCCATTGTAATTTCCTTTTTTATTTTTAAATTTTTTATTATATAACATAAAATATATACAAAGCAAAGAAAGAAAAAAAGCAATAGTTCTCAAAGCACTCTTCAACAAGTAGTTTAGGACAGATCCCAGAGTATGTCATGAGCTACCATACCATCATCTCAGATTTTTCCTTCTAGCTGCTCCAGAATATAGGAGGCTAGAAGGAATAAATATTCTTTATCACCACAATCAACATTTTTTCTTCTTTGTGAAAAATAATATATACGCAAAAAAGCAATAAATTTCAAATCACAGCAAAACAATTAGCTGTAGAACAGATTTCAGAGTTTGGTATGGGTTACAGTTTCACAATTTTAGATTTTTACTTCTAGCCGCTGACTAAAAGAAATATCAATTTAATGGTTCAGCAGTCATATTCATTCGTTAAACCCTACCTTCTCTCTATAACTCCACCATCACCATTGATCTTTCTATTTCACTTTTTAGGGGTATTTGGGCTATGGGCATTCTAACTTTTTCTTGTTGGAAGGGGCTATCAATAACATGGGGTAGGGAGATTGAACTAGCAGATGTTTTGGAGAGGCTGGGTCCTCTAGGTTTTACGACTTATCTGGTCCAAGGACCCATCTGGAGGTTGTACATTTCTAGAAAGTTACCCTAGTGCATAGAACCTTTCTAGAATCTTATATATTGCCCTAGGTGTTCTTTAGAGTGGTTAGAATGGTCCTGGTTGGGGGTTGGCAAATTATGCTAGATAGTAATGTCTAACTGAAGCTTGCATAAAAGAGATCTCCAGAGTTGCCTCTCAAGTTATTGGAACTCCCTCAGCCACTGATACTTAATTAGTTACATTTCTGAAAAAGGAAATTTTGTGTTGTATATATGTCACCACAATAAAAATTAAAAATAAAATAAATTAGGACTTCCGGGCCAAGATGGTGGCTTAACAAAGTGCACTTTTTAGTTCATCCTCCAGAACAACTACTAAATAACCAGAAACAGTACAGAACAGCTCCTGGGGACACGTCAGTGACTGAACACACAAACTGGACCAGCTGTGAGCCCCCCTAGAACCGTGAGTTCCCCAAGCTGTGGTGGCCGGTGCCCCTCCTCCACAAGCGGCTTCCCAGAGAGGAAAGGAAAGAGACTTCACCGGCAGCAGGGGCTGGGCACAATCAAATGCCAATTGTGAAATTGATTAACAAATTCTGACTACTAAAAATAGGCCCCCCAGCTCAGGTGAACCTGGTCAAAGTGGAGGTCGCTCATTTTTACCCCAGCAACAAGGAAGTAGCACTGACAGAAAAAGGGAAAAAAAAAAGAAGGAAACAGGTTTTTGTGGCTGTGTTTCTACAAAGGCTTGACTGCCTTTGAATACAGCAGTGGGGCTTCTCAGGCTGCAACTGCCCCAGGCATAAGCAGAAACAAGCTCATTTGGGGGCTTGTCTGGAGCCTGTACCTTCCCCAGGGGAGGGGTGAAGCCCAGCTCAGGTGGAATCCCTCCTTCAAGGAATTCAGACACCAGGGCTTGGTAATTTAAGGCCTTTAAAACCAGCCTACAACCTCTCCTCTGTCTCCACCATGCCCCAGCAGGGAGAGTCTGCCAAAGTTAAAGGTACCGCATGATCTTATGCTGGTGGGACCTGCAGGGAGACAAGTGCCACATACTGCGCAGGATAAGAAAAAAAGAGCTCAGAGACTTCACAGGAAAGTCTTTCAACCTCTGGGTCTCACCCTCAGGGAAAACCGACGCAGGTGACAGGAGGCCAGTTTGGTCTGGGAAAATCCGACTGGGGTCTATAATACCTAAGTAGACCCTGCTAAGTGTGTGTGTGTGGGGGGGGGGGGGGGCGGGCGGGAAAGGCACCATACAAACAGGGCAAGAAACAAGAAAACAAGAACTGAAAAATTCTCCTCTGTTAAACAAAACCTAAGCTAGAGGTCCAGATAAAGCTGAACTGAATGTCAAAGAACAGATAGACAACAAATTCATCCAGCAAGAAAATCCTAGGTCAAAGAAGTATAAGAAATCTCCAGAATAAACTAATTAAGGTAATTAAATGCCTGGGGGCCAGCAAAAAATAAGAAATCACACTAGGAAAACTGAAGAGATTGCCCAGTCAAAGGAACTAACCAACAATTCAAATGACATACAGGAGCTGAAACAATTATTTCAGAATATATGAACAGACATGGAAAACCTCATCAAAAACCAAATCAGTGAATTGAGAAGGATATAAAGAAGGCAAGGAATGAACAAAAAGAAGAAATCGAAATCTGAAAAAACAAATCACAGAACTTATGGGAATGAAAGGCACGGTAGAAGAGGTGAAAAAAACAATGGAAACCTACAATGGTAGATTTCGAGAGACAGAACATAGGATTAGTGAACTGGAGGGTGGAACATTTGAAATCCAGCAAGAAAAGAAAATATAGGGAAAAAATGGAAAAATATGAGCAGCCACTCTGGGAACTGAAAGACAATATGAAGCGCATGAATATAATGTTGTGGGTGTCCATAAGGAGAAGAGAAGGGAAAAGGAGGAGAAAAACTAATGGAGGAAATTATCACTGAAAATTTTCCAACTCATATGAAAGACTTAAAATTACAGATCCAAGAAGTGCAGCGTACCCCAAAGAGAATAGATCGAAATAGATGTACTCCAAGACATTTACTAATCAGAATTTCAGAGGTCAAACAGAAAGAGAGAATCTTGAAAGCTGCAAGAGAAAAGCAATCCATCACATACAAGGGAAGCCCAACAAGACTACGCGTATCTCTCTCAGCAGAAACCATGGAGGCAAGAAGACAGTGGGATGATATATTTAAATTACTAAAAGAGAAAAACTGCCAACCAAGAATTCTATATCCAGCAAAATTGTCCTTCAAAAATGAGGGAGAAATTAAAACATTTTCAGACAAAAAATCACTGAGAGAATTTGTGACCAAGAGACCAGCTCTGCAAGAAATACTAAAGGGAGCAGTAGAGACAGATATGAAAAGACAGAAGAGAGAGGTGTGGAGAAGAGTGTAGAAAGGAAGACTATGAGCAAAAAGTAGGAAAATTAGATATGACATATAAAATCCAGAAAACAAAATAGTAGAAGAAAGTACTACCCATACAGTAATAACACTGAATGTTAATGGATTAAATTTCCCAATCAAAAGACATAGTCTAGGAGAATGGATTAAAAAATAGGACCAGTCTATATGCTGTCTCTACTCAAAGGACATGAGGGCAAGGACACAAATGGACATTTGCACACCAATGTTTATAGCAGAATTATTTACAATTATCAAGAAATGGAAACAGCCAAAATGTCCATCAATGGACGGGTGGCTAAACAAACTGTGGCGTATACATATGATGGAATATTATGCAGCTGTAAGACAGAATAAAGTCATGAAGCATGTAACAACACGGATGGACCTTAAGGACATTATGCTGAGTGAGATTAGCCAAAAACAAAAGAAAAAATACTGTATGGTCTCACTGATATGAACTGACATTAGTGAATAAACTTGGAATTGATTTCCCTGGTAACAGAGACCACCAGGAGATAGAAATAAGGTAAGATATTGGGTAACTAGAGCTGAAGGGATACAGATTGTACAACAGGATTGAATATAAAAGCTCAGAAATGTACAGCACAATACTACGTAACTGTAATACAATTATGTTAAAACACTGAATGAAGCTGAAAGTGAGAATGATGGAGGGAGGAGGGCTGGGGGCATAAATGAAATTAGAAAGAAAGATAGATGATAAACATTGAGAAGGTATAATCTAGGAATGCCTAGAGTGTATAATGATACTGACTAAATGTACAATTTTAAAAACGTTTTTACATGAGGAAGAACAAAGGAATGTCATTACTGCAGTGTGCTGAAAATAGGTGGTAATTAATATTTTAAAATTTCAACTTATGTGGGAGACTAAAGCAAAAAATACTTATTTGGTACAAAATTTATATTTTCACTAGTGCTTCTCCTAATATAACTTATGTAGATAGTTGACTGAAAAACATAAGTAACAGAACCTTGGGTAGGACATGAGATTTTGTTGGTTTGTCCAGAGTGATGCCCCGATGAATCCCAGAGTGATTTGATCAGTGAATACAAAAGTATTTGCAAAGTCCCCTTTAGGGAATGGTGAGAACGGGGGAAAAGTCAACCTCCCCAAGTTGAATTCTTGATATTCTCACAAGCAGTGTGGACAAACAAAGCTATAGGCTGAGCCCCCAGTCTTGGGGTTTGTTCACATGAAACTTAACCCCACAAAGGATAGGTCAAGCCTACTTAAAATTAGGCCTAAGAGTCACCCCCAAGAGAACCTCTTTTGTTGCTCAGATGTGGCCTCTCTCTCCAGCCAACACAACAAGCAAACTCACCACCCTCCCCCTGTCTACGTGGGACATGACTCCCAGGGGTGTGGACCTTCCTGGCAACGTGGGACAGAAATCCCAGAATGAGCTGAGACTCAGCATCAAGGGACTGAGAAAACTTTCTCGACCTAAAGGGGGAAGAGTGAACTAGGAGACAAAGTATCAATAGCTGAGAGATTACAAACAGAGTCAAAAGGTTATCCTGGAAGTTATTCTTAGGCATTAAGTAGATATCACCTTGTTATCCAAGATGTAATGGAGAGGCTGGAGGGAACTGCTGAAAATGTAGAGCTGTGTTCCAGTAGCCATGTTTCTTGATGATAATTGTATAATGATGCAGCTTTCACAATGTGACTGTGTGATTGTGAAAACCTTGTGTCTGATGCTCCTTTTATCTACCTTGTCAACAGACAAGTAGAACATATGGAATAAAAATAAATAACAGGGGGAACAAATGTTAAAATAAATTTAGTTTGAAATGCTAGTGATCAATGAAAGGGAGGGATAAGGGGTGTGGTATGTAAAATATTTTTTTTCTGTTTTCGTTTTATTTCTTTTTCTGAATTGGTGCAAATGTTCTAAGAAATGATCATGATAATGAATATGCAACAATGTGATAATATTGTGAATTACTAATGATATATGTGGAACGGAAGGAGCATATACTCAGAATGTTTTTGTTTCTTTCTTGGTATTTTTTTAATTAATAAAAAATTAAAATAAAATAAATTAATACAAGAGTTACCTTTGGCCAATGGGATTTGGATGTGTTACTTTTAATATTCACTTTTTTATCCTTTCATAAATTTTTGAATTTATTAAATGAGTGCATATTTTTAAAAATTTTAAACTTTACTGTACTCTAAAACAGAGAAAAACTTCACTTTTAAAATTTATGAACAGAATTACACATCAGTATAATATATGCCAATTAAAGGCTATCATGAAATGGACATCGAGGTGAACAGCAACAAGATATTACTAGAATCCTGAGAAATAATCTAACCACCTTCTGGAAAGGTCGTCTTGAAATTATTGAAAAAATTCACAAAAGAACTTTTACACTAATGTTTAATTATCTTAGTAAATAAATCCCATCTTATAGCTAACTGCAATGTGAAGGTTTTCAATTTCTTCTTTATTGTTTCAAATTCAATGGAAGTGTAGAAGAGTCCATCATAACTCTAAGTATCTAATATACCTGAAGAGCATTATAACATTTATCCTTTCATCTGTTCTATTCAATTTCTTTGGCTTTCCTGTTATAGATCTTTTTTCTAAGTCTTTAATTATGTTACTCTTCCTTAAGTTCTTTTTCCTTATGACATGTTACCTGACTTCATCTCATAATGAGAGGCTAACAGAATCAAATATTAATTTATTATCTCTCATCATATAGAGAACACTTTAAAATTTGTGGGCACATAAATAGAATAAACACAACAAATCTTGTACATTAAATTGAAAAATTTCAAGAGTTCTCAATTCAGTTTGTAAAGTTCAGGTAAAATTTACTTACTTCATTCATGGCAGGAAATCTGAGAGGGGCAGAGACCTTCTGTTGTCCATTGTCATAGATACAGACAAGGCTCTGACCAAAAGGCCTTTTGCCAGGCATGTGTACAATAGTTATATTGTGCTGTGAACAAAAACATACATTTTAAATGCTTAAATCTCATTGTCTTTGTAACTGACAAGTGATTTCATAGTATTGTTTTATGATTAGTCTGTGTAGACAGTAAAACATTAAGATTAAGCATAATTAAATGCTGATTAAAATGATTTGCACAAACTAACAAGTTTTTCTGTAGTACCATAAAAACACTTAAGTGTATTCTAGAAAATTTATAAATAATAACAAAGCATCCCTTCTGCATTTTCCAAGTCTACAAGTGTCCTTCAGAACCAATTTTTCTAATGAGAATCACTCTATGTTTGCAAAAAAATGATATAAGTGCATTGTTTTTAAGAACTTTTATTTCTCATTTTAGATGGGTATTTAAAATCAAATTTGCTTCTACAAAATTTAAAAGAAATCAGAACATTTAATTTTCATTTCTTAGAAGAACAATGATTATTGCTAAATTCATGATGACAATAGTAATGGAACTAACTTCATTACAGAAAACTTCATTAGAAATAGAAGTCAAAGTGAAAATTAATCCACTTTCAAAAAGCTGATGATAACTACTGATATATGTATATCTAATTGTGTGTTTGTTAAGGGAAAGAACTAAGAAGTTAAACGTGATATTCTAAAGCCTCACCCAGAGAGAATCACAGAAACTGTGGTCAGGAAGTGTAACTGTTGTATATTCTCTTTTGTTGCACACTGCCACAACCAGCATACCTGAATGGGTAATAAAAGCTTCGAAACCCATTCCACTTCCTGTAAAAAAGCTAATAAAAATATTTTATCAGAACTTTTGATGACAGTCATACACTGTCATCATCACTGAAGCACACAAAACCATAAAGCCTATATAAATGTCTTTATCAACAACTCTGTGGTTTAAATTCTACTGCTACACAGTAATCCAATCTTGTTTTAAAGAGGAATTTCAGCAATCTCTTTGTACATAAGAGTTTAAAAAATTATAAATGGTGACCTCAAAACGGTGACCTTGGAGTTTTAATTAGCAAACTATAAACTTTCAAATCTTCAAACCTATTTCAAATAAAATTCAGTTTAGATAAGCCTTTCTTCAGAAAACATGAATAAAAGACTTAAAAATCACAAGGCATCTTAAAAATTATTAGCTTACTTATTGAAGTTTGGAGATGCATATGCACAGGTTTTCTGGTACTTCATATTGACCAGAATTGGAAGAGAGATAACACCTTTCATTTCAATGGAACAGAGATATCACCTTACCTTTTCAAGCTTATTTATCTTCTTTTTTATACTATTTATAAGAAGAAATTGTTTCCAAACTAGCCTCAGAACTTATCTAACAAAATAGCTGATATATACAATTATTATGAAAACAATAAAGCACTTATAAACATATTATGCAGTCTAATGATGATGAAACTTCAGATAAATTGTACATTTAAAAGCTAGAAGTTTAAAAAGCTTTTTCCATTTAAGAATCACAGTATATTTGGTTATGACAGTATTCATTTATATTGCATAACTAAGATCAGTACCTGTACAATTGTTTTCTTTTTCCTCCTTTATTAGCAATGCCAAGAGTCATCTGATCCTGATCTAAGCAAAACCAAGCATTGAAGGAAAAGGCAGACCCTGGCCACTTCTGTATGGAAGGTACAGATATCCCTGCCATACTATGTGACAAATTGAAATACTGCAGTGCATTCTCTAGACTTTGTTTTCGGGCCATTGTCAGGATTGCTCGAGTCACAGGAGTAGTATATGGGTGAATATATTCAGATTCATCCACTCTCAGCAATCTTAGCAGCCGACGGATTTCTTTTGAGCTAACTGACTGACTCCCCAAGGAACCATGCAGTGCAATCAAGTTCTCAGCACAAGTTGAATGGAGGGAAGTATGTGAATCAAGGGTTTCAATGATTTGAATTCCCATGTTTGCATTGACACAAGTAGTTCGACTCTGCCTATTAATACAACAAATTCTTTTCAGCCAATCAGAGATGAAGATTTGCAGGTCATGGGATTCTAGCTCTGGAAGCCACTGGATAAGAAGCAAGAGAGGCTGGACATTACTAATGCCCAAAATTCCAACTGAAGTGTGGTCACCTTCTACAGCCTAGACAGCAACATAAAAAACAAAAAGTAAATTACCAATTTTGATATGGGAAAACAGAACTTCTTTTAATAAAGCTAAAAATCTTACCATATTCATAAGTTCTTTAAGAAGTTCCAATGATGGCTGACCCAGGGATTTTAATACCTCAAACATATGTGTATAACCAATTCTTTCTTTAAATACTTCCTAGGAGAGGTGAAAATAATGCATCAAAGGACATTTTCAAAGACTGAATTTGTCAGAGTATTAAAAATATTCAATAATATTCATTTACACTAACTCACAATATTAAATTTTAAAAATAATTGAGTTCAGTATTTCTGCTTTCTTAAATCACGTCTTCATCTTAATATATATTTCATGTACCTTCTGAAATAATTCAATAATCTACCAAAATGCAAAATAAATGAAATTAGTAATAATAATATTTATTCTATTATTTGCAATTAGCCCATGATACTTCCTTTACTTTCCTCATCTGATATGTCATCAGTAGTGTATTAGGTGAAAGAGTCAATGGTAGTAACAACAGAGTCAGTGGTAGTGAATGAGGAGAGAAAGAAAACCCTGAGTGTAAGTGCTTACAACCAAAGAATTCCCAGGGTCACAAAATGTGAAAAAAGTCCCAAATTGATAAAGCTGTTCAAACACATGTGGAAAATGTTCATATTCTAGTCATATTTAGTCATCAACTGACTGAACAGTGAAAGAGTGATTATTTTATTAATGAATAAAAATCGTGATATAAAAACTATACTCACTAACAATAGAATCACTTCAACATTTGAACAACGGTGCTATCCTTCCAATTGTCTGGCTGACATTATAAATTCCTGTTACTTTGCTGTTTATTTACCAAAGCCTTAAAAAAAATCCCAAAGAAGTGTTCACAGGAGTTTTTCTAAAAAATTATCATCAAAATTATTCCTATACTAAGATGATATTTTGTGAACTATTTCATCACTTCAGGTATGAAGCCATATGCGTATTATTTTGAGATCTATATAGTGAAAATGGGTATATCTAGAATAACATTTTCAGGCTAGAGGATATATATTTCACCTTTGCAGCTGGAGATTTGTTCATTACAGCTGTCAATGCCTGAATAGTTGATACAGCCAAACAATCCAATTGTCCTTGAAACACCTGGGAGGTGAGAGGGGGGAAGGAGGGAAGGAAAGAAATCATGTTCAAGATTTTTATTCAGCTAGGAAACCTTTGTTCTGAAAACCTGAGAAAATAGTTATTTAACATGCATTACATTCTTCTTCCAATAAAATGGATTTCTGAAACACTATAACCTGCAAAAAAAGTTACCTGCTTAAACACAAAATAAGCTATAGGTCAAGAACGATAAGGCTACATTCATCATTAAATTAAAATGTTTTGGAAAAAAACAACAACAAGCTTAAGACATGCTTTTAAAAACTAATGGACAATCTCAAGAGGAAGGGAGGGAGGTCTATTATTAAACATTCTATTACGTTTCAATTTCACTTCAAAAATATGATTGAACTTTCTAGGCTTAAATTTCATTAGCATGTATAATAAGATGGTTAAAATAATCTTGTCTAGTTTCCAAACCCTATGTTATCATTGATATGGTATGTACAAACAACAATCACATTTGCAAACAATGAGGTACTCTTATTTTTACATAAAATGCAGAATTCGAGGCAGGCACTGAAAATGAAATTGTTTATAAACACTATCATGTTTTTTGAGAAGACAATATTTAATGTCAAAAGTTTTAAGGAAAAATTAAACTAACTTCATTTTGTCTACTGCTGTTTAAGATATATTATAAAGAGGAGATGTTAAATTTAAAGGCAATGTACTTACAGCAATAAATAACATCAACAATATAAAAAATCGAATGTGACTACTGAATCAGGCTTAGTCAATCATGAAATCATAGCATGAAAACTAGGAATACGTAAAACTAACAGCCCATGAAATCTGCTTTCAGGAACATATTAATAAGGTCTGAAGTTAGTCAATCCACAAATAGGGAGTGTACCACTCATAAAAGATGTGAGTATAAAAGGGGATCTTTGTAGTTTTAAGCTAAGCTGTCACATTTAGGCAAATTTTTAAGTACCCTGGAATCCAGGCTTTTGTTGATGTTGTCTGTTTGTAAACATTATTATATATAATGCATACCATATGTAATAAACTTACTTTAATATGCATTAAACATTCTGCATAGAACAGAATTTTAGAAAAACAAGATCTGTTTTAGGCTTTATCCAAGAGGACTAGGTGTACCAAAAAGACCTTACACCACCTTCAATTTGGAATTGTAGCATAAACCTCTGAGACTATTTAATTGTTTTATTAATCTATGTAAAAAAGGCTGTAGGAGGGACTCACATTTGCAGAGGCACCTAAAACTGTACGTTTTCAAATTAATATTTCACATCCAGAATAGAAAATAATGAATTATCGTATCTCTTTTTATATCACCACTCTATTTGTAAACCTCGACATCAAGATAATAAAGAAATCACCATAAGCTCTAAGCTCTCTAACAAACATTTTAGGAAAGAAAAATAATGAAGCACATTTTTACAGTAATTATTTTAACCAAATAATTATCTAGTGTATTATGAAAAGTAACACAAATTGTATGTTTCTGCATTATTATACCTATATAGAGTAGATATTAGAAAAGAAGAAAACCTAGTTTTATACTAAATTAATTAATTAAGATTCAGAGTTCAGCATCTTCTTCCTTTCCTCCAAGATTTGAGTTGTCCATTGAATTATAATCATTACTTGTCCACAAGAAGCAAAGAATCAAGATATTAAAATGATTATACACATTCACAAACAAAGCCCTAAAGTCCCCAAACACCAGAGTGCTTAGAAAAAAAAGCCCCCCCTGCCAAATATGAAGTCAACACCAGGTGGACAGTATTGATATTGGGATCCCATTTCTGTACTTCATATCTCTTCAAACTGTAAAGAACACACATACACACACATATTTATAAAAAGATGGAATTCTATTGATCATTTATATCAATCACCAAGATTTCAATATATTTATCCTTTAGGTGAAAGTAATTTTTAATTTTATTTTTAAGTAATTTTCAAAAATAATTAATAAATATAAGAATTAGATAATGTCTGTGTATTTTAATACATAAGAAGAAAAGTACAGGAATAGTTATTCCCAGTGACTGATTCTGCACTTCAGCTGAATCAAGATGCAGGTTTTGTAGATACCTGGTCCTCATTCATTTCTGTCAGTAATTTGTTGGCAAGGTCTTTTTCGTTCTTGTCTGCCACCTTATTGTTAGTATTTAAAAATAGCTGTTAAAAACAGAGACAAGAATAATGGAGAAAGAACATTAAATTGTTACCTGTAAGTAGAAACGAAGCTTAAATGGATTTCCATGTTTCTTGAAAATAAATCCAAGAATCCATTTGTGAATTGTATCACTTACAGAAAGTGATGATTAGCATTTGGTTTTTGAATTACAAATAAATTACAAATAAATCATACACTTTATAACTAAGTATCATATATTTCTTTCTCAGAACTCAAAATTACTATAAGAAGCAACAGCAATAATTAAAATTCCTAACTTTCTTAAAGAATCATCGGAGAATGACTCAGAGAAAAGGAAATGTGTTATGAGACAGACTAAAGATATTGTAAAAAAACAATGCACAATCAAAAGGGTTCTTTTTAGAAATAGTGCTTGGGTCCTCAAATATTGTAATTTAGTATGCTTTGACAAGGGAGGTCAGTGTACAGCATTTCCCACATACTTTGTTAAAACATTCTATAACAATGCTCTCCAAAGTCGTCAAGAGTTGAGTCTAACTTATATTAGTTTGTGTACTAGGAAGGCTGATGGGATTGTTATCTCTGAAACACATGGGATTGTCGTCTATTGAGAGAACAAATAAAAGAATTAAGTATTTTGGCTAAGTATACAAAACTCGGCATCCAAAAGGGCCTCAGCCAGTTTGAGTAAAGAGAAAAAAAAAAAAAAAAAATTAAATGTGAGTGAAAGGGCAAGAAAGTAACATTTAAAATGAAATTATCATTGGGCAGTGCAACATTGGCTCAGTGGCAGAATTCTCACTTGCCATGCCAGAGACCCTGGTTCAATTCCTGGTGCCTGCCCATGCAAAAAAAAAGGGAAATTATCGTAAGCATTCTAAGAAAAAAATCCACTTAGGAACTTTTTAGGAAATTCTATCATTTTAGAAATGAGAATGCAAAGGTTCAATTACTTGCTGAAATAATGCTGTGTAAAATAAACTGGATGGAGGTATGGTATGACATGGTACACAAGAGCATATGAAAAGCTAAAAATAATAATGAATTAGTGTACACAAAATAGACTTTGGAGTCAGACACCTGGGTTTGAATCTTGTTCCCACCGATTAAATTTGTGATTTTAAGAAAAGCTTATTAATTTCTCTGAACTTGTTTTCTCAAAAATACGAAGAATAACAAATATCTCATCAAACGGCCATGCAAATTAAATGACATAACCCATTCTAGTTATCAGCACAGTATTTGGCATATAACAAGGATTTAATAAGTGAAATTTGACGTTATTGTTATCAGCAAGGATTTTTAAAATAACAATATTCATACTATCTAGGTACAAGGAAACAGGTATGCGCAAGATGATGGAAGTAGAAAGGGTAGTCTTTACAGAAAGCAAGAAAGCAATCCATACCAAGAATCTTAAGAGTTCATACTCTTTAAGTCAATAATTCTACTTATAAAAATTTATACTAAGAAACAGTCAGACATTCACACCATGATTTTAGGACAGTGATGCTCACTTTATTTTTTTAATAGTTTTATTTATAACAGCAACAAAAAAGAGAAACCACTCAACTATCCAATAGAAGAAGTTAAATAAAGTTAAGTTCATCCATACGTTGAAAGAGAAGTTCTCAAACTTTTTGGTCTCAGGACTTCTATACACTCTTAAAAATTACTGAGAATCACAAAGAACTTTTGTTTATAATAGGTTAATCTATCAATATTTATCATATCAGAAATTAAAACCAACACATTTTTAAAACTATTTATTTAAAAAATTGCAATAAAAATCCACTACATGCTGATACAAATAATATATTTGTATGAAAATAACTATATTTTTGAAAATATGGCTTAGTGAAAAACATGGCATGCTTTACATCTTTGAGAATCTCATTAATGTCTGGCTTAACAGAAGATGGATTCTCATATCCATTTTTACATCCAGTTTGTTATGATAATGTTGTTTTCCTTGAAGTTTATGCAGAAAATCCAGTATCAAAAAGAAATGCTGAGACAGATTAAACTTCACTGACCCAAATGGTCTTGGGGATCCACAGGAGTCCTTAGTTCATGCTTTTAGAACTATGGTTTGATGTATTTGCAGCTATTAAAAACAATGTTCAAAAGTATATAATGGCATATTGAGAAGGCTCATGATATAACACTTTTAAAAGCCTGATACAGAAATATTCAATAGTCTCTCACTTTTGTCAAGAAAAATAAATCCACATTAAAAATACAGTGCATTGTAAAAAGATTAAGAAAATATATCCCTTTTTTGTACCACTTTTTCTTCTGAAATTTCTATAAAGAATCTGTATTACTCTAGAATTTAAATAAAAACTTAATATTGTAAAAATGAAAAGAAACTTACTAAAGTGACTAAGGCAATTATAGGCAGGTGTGGCTGAAGATCAAGCTTTCAAATATACCATATCAACTATCCACTCCCAAAGCCCTTTTCCATAAAGCATGCCTCAGTACCTTCTTTCATAAATTCTCAATCCTCTTAAGTTTGCTTTGATGGTAGCTTTTATTGCAGCTGGTTTTAAGGAATTGATATAGAGAAGGAAAGAAAGCAAGGAAAACAAATTAAAGAAAATAAACAAGAATACCACAACCAAGAGGTATCCACAAGTCCTCAAACGGAACTTTATTTACAAGGCCTATATTTTCAAAAGAATGATTTCAACCTCAAGTAGAGTTCTAAAGACAAATGTGACGGTTTTGAATCCCTCTCCTTGCTATTACTAATTTTCTCTTTCTTTTCTTCTCAGATATATCCTTCACAGCTTTAAAAAAATTTTACATTAATTTCAATCATATCCAAAAATGCAATAAACTAAAACAAAATCACTGTTAAGTGTTAAAAGTTCATCATACCTGTCATAAAAGTTAAATGCTCATATTTTAAGTACTATGTGCTATAATGAATCTCATTTTGACAAGCCCAAAAATCTTTACAAAAATAGTTAAGGAAATGAATGCATATTTAAATTGGTTGGTAAATCTCATACCACACACACACACACACACACACACACACACACACACACACACAAGCCATGAAAACAGCATTATAGTTAGCCTAAAGTTTTCCTTGTGATTCATAAATTGCAGACAGTAGAAGCTTTAGTTGACAATGTTTTTGCCAATGTGACTGAATGTTTAAATAGTAAAACTGTCCTGGAATCTATATTACAGTATAAAAGAGAATAAAGGAGTCACTCTTTACTAGTGAAAAACAATTGAAACAGAAAGTAACTGTAGGGGACTTCCGGGAAGATGGCTGACTACATAGAGCAGCTGGAGATTAGCCTGCTCCACGGAAAAGTCAGAGAAGGGACTTTTTTATATCTTTGTGAATCTCATTAATGTTTGGCTTAAAGAAGATGGATTCTCATATCTGTTTTTATATCCAGTTTGCAACTGAGGCGGCAATTAGGGAGTGTTGCTGACCTGGGAGAGCCTTCTGCACCACATGTGGCAGCCCTGGTGGCAGAAGCCTAGGAAGTGAGAGGCAGAAAACTGGAGCCTGGCTTGGAGGCGCAGAGGCACTGAGGAGCAGAGCCAAAGGAGTGCGCAGATGGAAACACGGGACTAAGAAGTAAGCTAGGCCAAGTTCCTTGGGTGCGCTACCCTCACCAGTGCAGCCCCATGACCCAAGACTCACCCTACACCCCACACCTGAAGCCCGTCACCCGCTCCCATTCCCCACACTCCAGGTGCCCTCACCCCACCAGCCCCCAGCGCACGTGCCTGCCCTACAACTCTACCCCAAGTGCAGCCCAACCCACCTCTCCTGTACACGTCCCAAGCACTACCACCCCCTCCATTTTCCCTGCAGTCTGTTTCCAGAGCATAAAGGCTGCAGGCACTAATGTCCATACCTAGGCTACCCCGCGCCACAGTGTCACAAAGCCTCACCCCGACCTCCCTGAGCTCAGCACATTCCTTTATGGCACTCCCAGGCCCATGTATGCCCACAGGCCCCCAATCACGTCATTCAGCTCTGGGAACTGCAAGTGAGCCCTGAGCCTCACTTTTGAGCTCTGTGAAAGTACTGACCTGCGCAGCCGGGTCACAACTGCCCACATCCACGAAGGCGTAACGCTGACCTGCTGCCACAGTTCTATGTATGCACACAAAGGGCCCTGTGCTTTAGACCAGCGCACACAAAGCTTATGCACCCCCAGACGGATGCACCCACACAGCTACATCCTCCCTGGCCACTGGGCACCCATATTCACAAGCATCAGTGTAACATCCCCAAGCTGTGTCCATACCTGACCTGAAACAAATCACTCCACCCCATGCCCTGCTCTCTGCTGTACAACCATCCCAAAAACACAAGGCCTTAGACTACTGAAAGAAATCAACAACCAAAGTAAATCAATCAAGATATTTACATGGGACGAAGACAGCAGAAGACCTAAGCCTATCAGGATGCAGACAGACATAGCCCTGCCTAATGACCAAATTAAAACACCTGAGGAGACACAGACATTGGAATAACTAATCAAAGATGCTCATACAACTCCTACTTAATAAAATAAGTGGGATAGCAAATGACATAAAGGACAGCAAGAAGACGGTAGAAGAGTTCAAAGAGGAATCTGAAAGAATAGAAAAAATAGTTGAAATCACAGAGATTAAAGAATTTGTTGACCAAATTAAAAACATACTAGAGGCATACAACACCAGATTTGAAGAGAGAGAAGAAAGAATAAGTGATATAGAGGACAGGATAATTGACTACAAAGACTCAAAACAGCAAATGGCAAAAAAGATGGAAAATTTTGAATGGGAACTCAGGGAAATGATATGCAAAACAAAACACACAGATACAAGAATCACTGGTGTTCCAGAAGGAGAAGACGTAGTAAAGGGCTAGGAAGAGTAGTTGAGGATATAATGGTAGAAGACTTCCCAACCCTCATAAAGGACATAAATATACAAGTCAAAGAAGCCCAAAGAACTCCAAACAGAATAAACCCAAATAGGCCTTCCCCAAGGTACATACTAATCAGTCTGTCAAATGTTGAAGAGAAGCAGCAAATCCTGAAAGCAGCAAGAGAAAAACAATCTACTATATACAAAGGAAACCAAATAAGACTGAGTTCAGACTACTCAACTAGCATCCTGGAGGCAAGAAAGCAGAGCTATGATATATTCAAGATCCTGAAAGAGAAAGACTTACGGCCAAGAATTCTGTACTGAGCCAAACTGTCCTTCAAAATTGAGGGAGAAATTAAAGTTTTCACAAACAAAGAAGTCCTGAAAGAATTTGTCAACACAGATCAGCCCTACAAGAAATTCTGCCAGCTGAAAAAAAAGACAGGAGAGGGAGGTCTGGAGGAGGGCACAGAATCGAAGAGTATCACTAAGGATAATTCAAAATAATACAAAGAGAAAGAGAGAAAAGAATATATAGATCTGACAAATAAAATGAAAAATAGAAGATGGTGGGATCAAGAAATGCCTTTTCAGTAATAACTTTGAATGCTTATGGACTAAATTTACCAATGAAAACATACAGATTGTCAGAATGGATTAAGAAACATAATCCAGCTATATGCTACTTCCAAGACATTCATCTTAGGCACAAGGATACAAATAGATTGAAAGTGAAAGGATGGAAAAAGATTTTCCACACAAATTGTAACCAAAAGAAAGCAGGAATAGCAATACAATTATTGGACAAAATAGACTTTAAATGTAAAAGCAAAGAAGGACACTATAAACTAATTAAAGAGTCAATTCACCAAGAAGATATAACAATCATCAATGTTTATGCTCACAATCAAGGAGCTCAAAAGTACATGAGACAGACATTGGCAAAACTGAAGGGAGCAATAGATGTTTCAAAAATAATAGTAGGAGACTTCCTACTATTATTATACTATAAAGGAGAATATATAATGCTCCTCTATAGATAGAACAACCAGACAGAAGATCAATAAGGAAATAGAGAAGTTAAATAAACTTGATAAATGAATTAAACCTAACAGACAAATATAGGTCACTGCACCCCAAAGCACAAGGTTATACATTCTTCTCTAGCGCTCATGGAAATTCTTCAGGATAGATCACATGCTGGGGCACAAAACAGGTCTTTATAAATTTAAAAATAATTGAAATTATTCAAAGCACTTTCTCTGATCACAATGGGATGAAGCTGGATCAGAATACAACTTAGCAGACCTTATGGGATGTGGCAAAGGCTGTCTTGAGAGGGAAATCTATTGCCTTAAATGCCTATATCAAAAAGGTAAAGAGTGAAAATTGAGGACTTAACAGCAAACTGCAAGGAACTTGAGAAAGAACAGGAAACTAACCACAAAGCAAACAGGACAACAGAAATGAAGTTTAAAGAAGAGAAAAATGAATGGGAGAACAAAAGAACAACAGAAAGAATTAATAAAACCAAAAGTTGGTCTTTTGAGAAAATGAAATTGATGGGCCACTAGCGAGACTAACAAAGAAAAAAGGGAGGATGCAAATAAACAAAATCAGTAATGAGAAGGGGTGCGTTACCTCAGACCCTGAAGAAATAAAAGAAATCATAAGAGGATATTATGAACAACTATATGCCAACAAACCAGACAATTTAGATGAAATGGACAAATTCCTGGAGATACACAAACAAGTTACACTGACACAGGAAGAAATAGAAGAACTCAAGAAACCAACTGCAAGTAGATTGATTCACTCAGTCATCAAAAATCTTCCTATAGAGAAAAGCCCAGGGCCAGATGACTTCACAGGGCAATTTTATCAAACATTCTAGAAAGAACAAACACTAATCCTGCTCAAACTTTTCTGAAAAATTGAGGAAAAAGGAACTTCACCTAACTCATTTTATGAAGCTAATATCATTTTAATATCAAAACCAGGTAAAGATGCTGTAAGAATGGAAAACTACAGGCCAATCTCCCTAATGAACATAGATGCAAAACTCGCTCTAAAATATTAGCAAATCGAATCCAACAATACATTAAAAGATTTATGCACCATGACCAAGTGGGATTTATACCAGGAATGCAAGGATGGTTCAATGCAAGAAAATCAATTAATGTAATACAGCACATTAACAAACCAAAAGGGAAAAATCATGTGATCATCTCGATTGATGCTGAAAAAGCATTTGACAAAATTCAGCATCCTTTTCTGATAAAAACACTCCAAAAGGTAGGAATCAAAGGAACTACCTCAATATGATAAAGGGAATATATAAAAAACTGATAGACAGCACCATACTCAATGGAGAGAGACTGAAAGGCTTTACTCTAATATCAGGTACAAGACAAGGATGCCCACTGTCACCATTATTAAACATTGTGCTAGAAGTTCTGCTGGAGCAATCATACAGGACAAAGAAATAAAAGGCATCCAAATTGGAAAGGAAGAGGTAAAACTTTCATTATTTGCAGATGATACGATACTAGACTTGGAAGATCCTGAGAAATCTACAGCAAAATTACTTGAACTAATAAACAATTCAGCAAGATATGGGATATAAATTAATGTGCAAAAATGAGTAACACTTCTATACACAAGCAATGACCTAGCTGAGGAGTCAGTTAAGGAAAAAATTCCATTCAAAATATCAATGAAAAGAATCAAATACTTAGGAATAAAATTAACTAGGGATGTAAAGGACTTGTACACAAAAAAAAACTACACAACATTGCTAAAAGATTTCAAAGGAGATCTAAACAGGTGCAAAGACATTCCCTGCTCATGGATAGGAAGGCTAAATATAATTAAGACATCAACACTCCCCAAATTTTCATTCCAGACCCACTGGTCCCCAGCCCCCCTGCTCAGTCTGTTACTCAGAGGCAGCAACCCAGGGCCCTCCCACTGAGGACACAGACAATAGAGCCACTCATAGCACTCACATACATTCAGGCACAGTGAACCATATCCACAGAGACCCAGGGCAGAACACAAGTCGCTGAGGAGTGTCACACACAAAAGGGCCGAAGGGGTGGAGAAGATGGCTGTAGAAAGGCCAGATGTGCTCAATCCATTCCCAGAATTACCTAAGCACAAAAAGGATTTTTTTGGAGTGACCCACTTTTCTGGATTGACCCATCTGGCTCCCAAAAGCGGGATACCCAAACAGGGAAGAAAATGGAAAAGGCTGACAGAGAAAAAAACAGGGGGGTGGGGAAGACAGTTAAACTGAACTACTATAATACAGAAAGTTTCCAGAACTGAAAAGTTTAAGGAAAATGGGTCCTGAGAGAAGGAATGAATTACAATAAATCATAGGACCTAGGGAGAAAATTCTGCACAAAAACAAACAGAACACCCTGGCACCATGGGATCAACAATTCCATCCTGACCAAAAGGGGGAAAAGAAGTATAACAAAGTATCAGTGACTAGAAGAGTTCCAATAAACTCCAGAGGCTACTATGGAAGTCACTCTTATGCAAGCTTCAGTTAGACATTGCTACCTATCAATTACAAGCCGAACCCCAACCCGAACCATTCCAGCCAATCCTAAAGAACACCTACGGCAATACATAAAATTCTACAAAGGTTCCATGTATTAAGGTTACTTTCCAGAAACCTACAACCTCCAGATGGGTCCCTGGAGCAGATAAGTCCTGAAACCTAGAGGGCTCAGCCTCTGCAGAACATCAGCTAGTACCATCTCCCTACGCCATATTATTGATAGCCCGTTGCAACATGAAAAAGTTAGAATGCCCATAGCCCAAATACCCCTAAAGAGTGGGATAGAAAGATCAAAGGTGATGGTGGAGTTATACAGAGAAGGTAGGGTTTAACAAATGAATATGATTGCTGAATCATTAAATTGATATCTCTTTTAGCCAACAATATCTTACAGCAGCTAGAAGTAAAAACCTGAAATTGTGGAATACCATAACAAACTCTGAAATCTGTTCTACAACTAACTGTTGTGCTGTACTGTGAAATTTATTGCTTTTTGGTATATATGTTATTTTTCACAAAAAAGAAAAAAAGTCGATTGTGATGGTAAAAAATATTTATCCCTCCTAGCCTCCTATATTCTGAGGAAAAATCTGAGCTGATGTATGGTAGCCCATGACAAACTTTGGGATCTGTTTTGTAACTACTTGTTGAAGAGTACTTTGAAAACTATTGCTTTTCTCTTTCTTTGCTTTGTACATACATTATATTATACAATAAAAAAGTTTAAAAAAAAACAAAAACACTCAGACTGGCATCCACAATGCAATCCTGAACAGATTTGCACTTTTTTTCTCCAATTTTCTTTTGTCTATAACAGGAATGCCCCTTAATAAAAGGCAGACACGGCCATGGGTGAAGACACCCTGCTTCATGGGAAAACCTTGTTTGTCATTTCCACCACTGATTCAGACTACATAACCTTTCCACTCTTCGCCCAGAGCATTAGCAGCAACTTCTGTGGCCATTCACTTCTCATAAAAGGTGCATTGTGTTCATCATTCACTTCAATAAGCTTCTGGCAGCGAGTGGCTGGGAAGGAGATGTTGAATTTCATGCTAAGAGCTAACCACCTCCGAAGTACCATGAAGAAGAGCCACCCTATATCTTTTTGTTTGTTTGGAAATGTAATAATTTTATGGGCAGTTTATGAACAGCTAATATAGTTGACATAATTTTTCTAGAAATTAAACATGTATAGATATTTCTTCTTATCTACATATAAACCATCCCTGGAAAAGACCTGCATTATCAGTAGTGACTTTTATTTTACTGGGGGGAAAAAACCAAAAAAACAGAACAGACAAGATTCCCAGAGAAGGAATACAGGAGAGGAAGCTTTCTCCTGGAGGTAAGACAATTGCACGATAAAAGTGCAATCTTAAAGACTTTACTATATATTCAGGGAAAGAATTAGACAAAGAAGAGCTGAGAATATCTAACAGTTAAATACACGCCATTCTAAAGGTCTAGAATAAGCTGGACCAAGCATCAAAGAACAGGCTTAACACAAAGGCAATCAACAATAAAACCTAAGACAAGAGGGAAAAGTTGGCCTTCAGAGTAAACTCACGAAAATGATCAGATGCCTAGACATCAGCAAAAATTACAAGCCATACTAAGAAACAGGATGCTATGGCTCAGTCAAGGGAAAAATGGAAACTTCAGAGGAGACGCAGAATTCAGAAAACCTAATAAAAAATGGTTTAAACAAATCTCCTAAATCAATTCAAGAGGATGAAGGAATATATGGACAAAGAGATAAAGGATATGAAGAAGACAATGTGTGTTCATAAAGAATTTGAAAGCATGCAAAGAAACATAATGGAAATTATGGGGATGAAAGGTACAATAGTGGAGATTAAAAATACACTATATATTGAAAAATACACTAGAGGCATACAAGAGCAGATCTGAACAGGCAGAAAAAGAATCAGTGAACGAGAAGACAGGACAATCAAAATCATACAGTCAGAAAAATAGAGAAAAGAACAGAAAAAATGAGCAGCATATCATAGATTTGAGTGACAGCATGAAGCACACAAACATACTCATCACTGATGTACCAGACGGAGAAAAAAAAGGTAAAAGGGGTAAAAAGAAAATTGGAGGAAAATGGCTGAAAATTTCCCAACTCTTGTGAAAGACATAAATATACATGTCCAAGAAACACAACATACTCCTAACCGAATAAATCCTAATATACTTACTCCTAGACAAACTAATCAGAATGTCAAAAGTCAAAGAAAAAGAGAATTCTAAAAGGGCAAGAGAAAAGAGATTCATCACATACAAGGGATCTTCAAGAAGATTGAATGTTGATATCTCAACAGAAACCATACAGGCAAGAAGATAGTGGTATGATATATTTCAGGTACTGAAAGAGAAAATCTGTCAGTCATAAATTCTTTGTAAAGCAAAAAAGTCAATAATATCCTCACAAACGGGGGGGACAACCAAATCAATATGCTGAGGCCTTGATCTTGGGGTTCACCCCTAGGAACCTTATACCTGCAAAGGAGAGGCTAAGCCTCCTTAAAATTAGACCTAAGAGTCACCCCCAGAGAGTCTCTTTTGTTGCTCAGAGGTGGCCTCTCTCTCAGCCAACTTGGCAGGTAAACTCACTGCCCTTCCTGTACATGGGACATGACTCCTAGTGGTGTAAATCTCCCTGAGAACGTGGGACAGAACTCCTGGGATGAGCCAGAGCATGGCATTAAGAGACTGAGAAAGCCTTCTCGACCAAAAGAGGGAAGAGAGAAATGAGACACAATAAAGTTTCAGTGACTAGGGGATTTCAAACAGAGTCAAGAAGCTATCCTGGAGGTTCTTCTGATAATGATATAGATATCCCTTTTTAGTTCATGGTATATTGGAATGGCAGGAGGGAAGTATTTGAAACTGTTGAGCTGTGTTACAGTTGCCTTGAAGACTACTGTATAAAAAGATATAACTTTTAAATGTAACAGTATGATTGTGAAAACCTTGTGTCTGATGTTCCTTTTATCCAAGATATGGAAAGGTGAGTAAAAAAATGTGGATAATAAATAAATAAATAATAGGGGGGACAAAGAGTAAAATAAATTGGGTAGATGGAAATACTACTGTTCAATGAGAGGGAGGGATAAGGGTATGGTATGAGTTTTTCATTTTTCTTTTTATTTCTTTTTCTGGAGTGATGCAGATGTTCTAAAAAATGATCATGGAGATGAATACACACTATGTTATGATGCTATGAGGCAATGACTGTATACCATGTATGGAATATATGTGTGTGGAGATTTATCAGTAAAAATATCTTTTAAAAAGGTCAATAAATTGGTCAATATACTGATCAATAAAATTGACTAACCCTTAGCTAGACTGACAAAGAAAAAATGAGACACGATGCACATAAATAAAAAATGAGAGGGGGCATCACTACTGAACCGACAGAAATAAAAAGGATTATAAGGGATACTCTGAGCACCTGTATACCAACAAATTAGACAACCTACATGAAATGGACAATTTTCTAGAAGTACACAATAAACCTACACTAACTTTAGAAAAAACAGATCTCAAAAGACCAATTACTGCCATACAATCTGGCAATATCATTGCTAGGTATCTACTCAGAGGACATGAGGGCAAGAACACAAATGGACATTTGCACACCAATGTTTATAGCAGCATTATTTACAATTGCCAAGAGATGGAAACAGCCAAAATGTCCATCAACAGATGAGAGGTTAAGCAAGCTGTGGTATATACATACAATGGAATATTATGCAGCTGTAAGACAGAATAAAGTCATGAAGCATGTAACAACACGGATGGACCTTAAGGACATTAAGCGGAGTGAGATTAGTCAGAAACAAAAGGACAAATACTGTATGGTCTCACTGATATGAACTGACATTAGCAGATGAACTTCAAGAATTTCAGTTGGTAACAGAGACTATCAGGAAATAGTAATAAGGTAGATATTGGGTAATTGGAGCTGAAGAGATACAGATTGTGCAACAGGACTGATTGTAAAAATTCAGAAATGGATAGCACAATACTACCTAACTGTAATACAATAATGTTAGAACACAGAATGAAGATGAATGTAAGAATGATAGAGGGAGGAGGCCTGAGGGCACGAATGAAATCAGAAGGAAAGACAGACAATAAAGACTGAGATGGCATAATCTAGGAATGCCTAGAGTATAAAATGATAGTGACTAAATGTGCAAATTAAAAAATGTGTCTGCATGAGGAAGAACAAAGGAATGTCAATAATATAGGGTGTTGAGAATAGATGGTGATTAATATTTTAAAACTTTAACGTATGTTTGAGACAAGCAAAGAATGTTTATTTGGTACAAAATTTGTATTTTGACTAGTACATTTCCTAGTGTAGCTTATACAGACAGCTAAATCAAACACCAGAGTACTCGGAATCTTGCGTACTTGGAACCTTGGGCATGAGATTTTGTAGGTTTGTCCAGAGTGATGCCCAGATGGGCCCCAGAGTGATTTGAACAGTGAATAGGGAAGTATTTGCAGAGTGCCCTAGGGGGAATGGTGAGAAGAGGGAAAATTCAACTTCCTCATGTGGGCAATTCTTGATATTCTCAAAGGCAGTAGGGACAGCCAAAGCAATAGGCCAAGCCTCCAATCTTGGGGTTTGTTCATATGAAAATCCTGCAAAGGATTAGCTAAGTCGACTTAAAATTGGGCCCAAGAGTCACCCCCAAGAGAATCTCTTTTGTTGCTCAGATGTGGCCTCTCTCTCTCGGCCAACACAGCAAGCAAACCCATTGCCCGCCCCATTTCTACGTGGGACATGAATCCCAGGGGTGTGGACCTTCTTGGCAACGTGGGACAGAAATCCTAGAATGAGCTGGAACTCATCATCAAGGGATTGAGAAAATCTTCTCGACCAAAAGGGAGAAGAGTGAAATGAGAAAAAATAAAGTGTCAATGGCTGAGAGATTCCAGAGTTGAGAGGTTATCCTGGAGGTTATTCTTATGCATTAAATAGATATCACCTGTTTGGTTAAGGCGTAATGGAGAGAACTGGAGTGAACTGCCTGAAAATGTGGAGCTGTGCTCTGGTGGCCATGTTTCTTGAAGACAACTGTATGATAATATGGCTGTCATGATGTGACTGTGTGGTTGTGAGAGCCTTGTGTCTGATGTTCCCTTTGCCTACCTTATGGATGGATAAGTAAAACATACAGATTAAAAATAAATAAATAATAGGGGGAACAAATGTTAAAATAAATTTAGTAGATTGAAATGCTGGTGATTGGTGAAAGGGAGGGGTAAGGGCTATGGTATGTATGAATTTTTTTGTTTGCTTTTTATTGCTTTTTCTGAATTAATGCAATGTTCTAAGAAATGATCATGATGATGAATATACAACTATGTGATGATAGTGTGAGTTACTGATTATATAACAAGAACGGAATGATCATATGATAAGAATGTCTGTGTTTGTATGAAGTTATGTACATAAATAAAAAATAAATTAAAAAAAAGAAAGGGGGTAAGGGGTATGGTATGCATGAATTTTTTTCTGTTTTCTTTTTATTTCTTTTTCTGAATTGATGCAAATGTTCTAAGAAATGATCATGATGATGAAAATGCAACTATGTGATGATATTGTGAATTATTCATTATATATGTAGAACACATGATCATATGTTAAGAATGTTTGTGTTCGTCATATTTTTTAAAAAAAAAATAAAAATTAATTTAAAAAAGACCAATTACAAGTGAAGAGACTGAAAAAGTTATCAAAAAATCACCCAAAGCAGGGTGCAAGGGTTGTTCAGTGGTAGAATTCTGGACTGCCATGCAAGAGACCGAGGTACAATTCCTGGCTCATGCATCCCCACCCCACCCCCCACAAAAGTCAACAAATGATGCTGCAATAACAGGATAGTTACATTGAAAAAAGCATGAAATGTGACCCCAACCATACTGGATACAAAAACAAAACAAAACGAAAAAAACTTCCAACAAAGAAAAGCCCAGGACCAGATGGCTTCACAGGTGAATTCTACCAATCATCCACAGAAGAATTAATATCAATCCTTGTCAAATGCATCCAAAAAAACTGAAGAAGAGGTAACACATCATAGCACATTCTATGAGGCTAACATTATCCTAATTCCAAAGCCAGATAAAACTACTACAAGAAAAGAAAATTAAAGATCAATTTGTCTAATGAATACAAATGCAAAAATCCTGAACACAGTACCTGCAATCTGAATCCAACAGCACATCAAAAGAATAATATATCACAATCAAATGGGCTTTATCCCAAGTATGCAAGTGTGGTTCATCATATGAAAATCAATTAATGTAATACCACATCAACAAAATGAAGGGAAAAACCAAATGATCATCTCAATCAATGCAGAAAATGAATTTGACAAAATTCAGCATCCTTTTTTGATAAAAACCCTTAGAAAAATAAGAATAGAAGGAAACGTACTTAACATGATAAAGGGCATATATGAAAAATCCACAGCTAACATCATACTTAAAGGTGAAAGACTGAAAGCTTTCATCTAAGATCAGAAACAATACAAGGATGCCCACTGTCACCAATGTTTCCCAACGCTGAATGGGAAGTGTTAGTCAGAGCAATTAGACAAGAAAAAGAAATAAAAGGCATCCAAATTAGAAAAGAACAGATAAACCTTTGTTATTTGCAGACGACATGATCCTATGCAGAGAAAATCCTGAAAAATCCAAAACAAGGCTCCTAGAGCTTATAAATGAATTCAGCAATGTGGTGAAGTACAATACCAACACCCCAATAATCAAGTGTTTCCATATACTAGCAATGAACTATCGGCAGAAATCAAGAAAAAAGCCCATTTACAATCGCAACTAAAAAAATCAAGTATCTAGGAATAAATCCAATCAAAGATGTTTACACAAGGACTTTTATACAGAAATCTACAAAAGAATTACTAAAAGAAGACCTAAATAAATAGGACATTCCATATTCAAGGATCGGCAAGGTAAATATTAAGATGCCAATTCTAGCCAAAGTGATTTATACATTCAACACAATCCCAATAAAAATTCCAACAGCCTACTTTTCAAAAATGGAAAAACCCACCATCAAATTTATATGGAAGGGGCTCACAGGATGGAGGGCGAGTGCTGGGCATGTCTGCTGCGCTCCTCGGGCCTCCCAGTTGGGGGTGCCAGTGGGGAGATCCCGGGTTTGGGGGTGGGTAGTGCTTCCCTCTCGAAAAAAAGGTGTATCTTGCTGTTGTCGGGTGTAATATTCTATAAATGTCTTTTAAGTCTAGTTCATTTATTGTATTATTCAAATTCTGTTTCTTTACTGATCCTTTGTCTAGACGTTCTGTCCATTGATGAGAGCAGGGAATTGAAATCTCCAACTCTTATGGTAGATGTGTCTGTTTCTCTTTTCAGTGTTTGCCTCAAGTATTTTGGAGCACTCTGGCTCAGTGCATAAATACTTATGATTGTTATGTGTTCTTGTTGAATTATTCCTTTTATTAATACATAGTGTCCTTCTTTGGCTCTATTAATTGTTTTAATCTGAAGTCTAATTTGTTGGATATTAGTATAGCTACTCCTGCTCTTTTCTGATTGTTCTTTGCATGAAATATCTTTTCCCAACCTTTCACTTTCAACCTACGCTTGTCCTTGGGTCTAAAATGCGTCTCCTATAGACAGCATATAGATGGGTCCTGTTTTTAAATCCATCCTGCCAGTCTGTGTTTTTTTATTGCAAGTTTAATTCATTAACATTTCATGTTATTATGGTAATGGCAGTACTTTCTTCTACAATTTTGCCTTTTGGATTTTATATGTCATATCTAATTTTTCCTCCTTTTACCTTTACTGATAGTCTTCATTTCTATACTCTTCTCCACACCTCTTTCTCCTGTCTTTTCCTATCTGTCCCTAGTGCTCCCTTTAGTATTTAGTATTTCCCATTAGTATTTCAGTTATTTTTTCATCTGAAAATGTTTTAATTTCCCCCTCATTTTTGAAGGATAATTTTGCTGGATATAGAATTCTTGGTTGGCAGTTTTTCTCTTTCAGACTCTTAAATACATTGTATCATTGTCTTCCTGCCTCCATGGTTTCTGCTGAGAAATCTACGCCTAGTCTTATTGCGCTTCTCTTGCATGTGATGCATTGCTTTTCTCTTGCTGCTTTCAAAGTTTTCTCTTTGACATCTGACATTCTGAACAGTGAGTGTCTTGAAGTATGCCTATTTGGATCTGTTCTGTTTGGGGTATGCTGCACTTCCTGGACCTGTAACTTTAAGACTTCCATAAGAGTTGGGAAATTTTCAGTGATAATTTCCTCCATTAGTCTTTCTCCTTCTTTTCCTTTCTCTTCTCCTTCTGGGACATGCACAACATGTATATTCATGTGCCTCATGTTGTCATTCAATTTCCTGAGTCCTTGTTCATATTTTTCCATTCTTTTCCCTACATTTTCTTTTGCTTGTCAGATTTCAGATGTCCCAGTCTCCAGTTCACTAATCCTATCTTCTATCTCTTGAAATCTAGCATTGTAGGTTTTCATTGTTTTTTTCATCTCTTCTACTGTACCTTTCATTCCCATAAGCTCTGTGATTTGTTTTTTCAGACTTTTGATTTCTTCTTTTTCCTCATCCCTTGCCTTCTTTACATCCTCCCTCAAATCACTGATTTGATTTTTGATGAGATTTTCCACATCTGTTCGACCATCCTGAATTAACTGTTTCAACTCCTGTATCTCATTTGAATTGTTGGCTGTTCCTTTGACTGGGCCATATCTTCAATTTTCCTAGTATGATTCATTATTTTTTGCTGGTGTCTAGGCATTTAATTTCCATAATTAGTTTATTCTGGAGATTATTTTCACTCTTTAACCTAGGATTTTCTTGCTGGATGGTTTTGTTTTCTATCTGCTCTTTTGACATTTAGTTCAGCTTATTCTAGACCGCTAGCATAGGTTTTGTTTAATGGATGAGAAGTCTTCAGTTCTTGTTTCCTTGTTTCTTGCCCTACCTGCATGATGCCTTCTTTTTTGTTTTTCCTTAGGAGAGTCTACTTAGGTATTATAGACCCCAGTCAGATTTTTCCAGACCAGACTGGCCTCCTCTCAGGAGGAAAGAGTCACCTACATCAGTTTTCCCCAAGGGTGAGAACCAACAGGTTGACAGACTTTCCTATGAAACTTCTAGATCTGTGTTTTTCCTATCTTGCCCAATATGTGGTGCTTGTCTGCCTGTGGGTCCCATCTGCATAAAATGATATGGTACCTTTAATTTTAGCAGACTGTCCCTGCTGGGGGAGTGGTTGAGACAGAGGGGAAGTTGTAGGCTGGCTTTAATTGTGTCAGTTTTCCAGTCCCTGAGGTCTGAATTTCTTGAGGGAGGGATTCTACATGAGGTGGGCCCCTACCCCTCTCCTGGGGAAGGCACAGCCTCCAGGGAATTATCTCCTTTCACCTGACCAGACTCTTTGTCTCTTAGACAAACTTAATTCTACCCTTGCCTGGGGCAGTCAGAGCCTGAGAGCAGTTAAATGGTAGAAACAAAGGAAAAAATATCCTCTTCAGAGCAGGACCCCAGTTCTTCAGGTTTGTTAATCAAGAGCTTAAGTTAGTAAATTGCTCCACATATCTCCAGGTCCTATGTGGCCTCTCTTTTTTTTTAGGGTCCAGACCTTTTTCAAGTATTTTGTGCTGTCTGATAAAAACTTCTCTTTTGTCCCCCCATCAACTCTGCCTCTTCTGTGCTGGGGCAAAAATTAGTAACTTTAGCTTTTATTTGAGGTTTAGCTGAGCTGCAGGCCTATTTTTTAGTAGTCAGAATTTGTTAATTAATTCCACAATTGGAGCTTGGTTGAGTTCAGCCCCTTGCTGTAAGTAAAGTTTCTTTCCTTTCTCCTCTGGAAACCAGCCTGTGGGGGAGGGGTCTCTGCAGTTTGGGGGACTTATGGTTCTGGGTGGGATCACAGTTGGTCCAACTTGTCCAGACTGGTGTACACTGTGTGTCTGGTCACTGACGTAGCTCCAGCAGTTGTTCTGTATTGTTGCTGGCTATTTACTAGCTGCTCTGGAGGATGAACTAAATTCCACACCTCACTAAGCCTCCATCTTTGTCACTTCCTCTGAGTGCCCCTGTCTTTGGCAGCAGTGGCTCATCAGCCCTCCTGCAGGCTGAGGTGCTGGATCTAGACAAGGACATCCTAGAGGTATTCAGTAAGGATGCCTCACTGATGAACGTGAATTCTTTCAGCCGTGGGATGCCAACATCCCACTATCGATGATAAACCAAATCAAGTTTGAAGATGAGCTAGATTTGAAGGATCGCTTCACTATAGCTGATGAACCTGCAAGCCATGTTACTACAATTGAAACTTTCATTACTTACAGGATTATTACTAAGACATCTTATAGAGAATTTGACTACAGTGAATTTGAAGTGGAAAGACGTTACCAAGACTTCCTTTGGTCGAAGGGAAAACTTGAAGAAACATGTTCCACTTTGATTATTCGACCACTGCCAGAAAGGTTTATAGTGAAAGGAATGGTAAAATGCTTTAATGATGACTTCATTGAGACATGAAGGAAAGCATTACATAGGTTTTTGAACTGAATTGCTGATCATCCAACTTAAATATTTATTGAAGACTTCAAAGTTTCTCTTACTGCACAAGCTTTGGAACTTTCTTCTCACAAGAAGCAAGGGCCTGGATTGCTGGATCAGTTGGGGTAAACAGTAGCTATTGCATCCTCAATGAGAGGAGTTAAAAACTGCCCAGAGGAGTTTATAGATATGAATAATTTTACTGAACCATTTAGCCAAAAATAGATTTGATAGATAAAATATCCCAGAGAATTTATAAGGAAGAAAATGAATATTTTGATGAAATGAAAGAATATGTCCCAATTCATATTCTGTGGTCAACACTGGAAGAGGATCTGGTGGATACCTTAAAAGGCATCACCAGCTGCACTGATAAATGCTGTAAAGCCACTGAAAAGAGGATGTCTGGACTCTCAGAAGCCCTGCTATCGGTTGTACATGAGTATGTACTTTAGAGTGAAATGTTAATGAATGTTATGAAGAGAAGAGACTAAGTATAAACAAAACTGGATTCCAAAGTTGAAGCTTTGAACTATACAAAGGCAGATACTGATCTGCTTACAGAAGAGATGGGAAAACTTGGAGACAGTGGAATGTGCTAATAATGCCCTGAAAGCAGATGGGAAAGATGGAAACAAAACATGCAAAATGACATCAAGTCAGTGCTTACAGATATGGCTGAGGAAAACAGGCACTATTATGAATAGGTAAGGTTTGCAAAGGGAAGAAAGGAACAGAGATTGGAATGAGAAGAAAACCAGTTCATGGTTTGTACCCTCTACTCCCTACCTTCTGTATCTATTCAAAAACTCATCAGCAATGGAGCATGATATTCTATTAGCAAAAGAGTAACAATGTGTTTTTTTTGTTTAAGAAAGAGCCAGGGTCATCATTTTGCTTTTCAAGTGACCATTCCTTATTTTTTACAACTAACTATTCCTCAAAATAGTTCTTTTTAAAGATGAATTTTATAATACTTTGTCATTTTTTCCACCCAGCATATTCTAATAATACTTTTTCTAGAAAGCATATTTTAAACATAAATCTTTAACCATATCTCTTACTGAATTAATGAATATATGAAGTTGGTCCATTGAGAAAATGATTTTATGCTTTATAGACTACAGCACTGTTTTAGCTTCCTAGGCTCCTCAAGCAAATACCATGAAATACGTATTTATTTGCTCATGTTTTTGAGGCTAAAAGAAAGGCCAGATCAAGCCATCATCAAGGAGATGCTTTCTTCCCAAAGACAAAAGCTAACTGGCTGCTGGTGATCCTTGGTCCTTAGTCTGTCATGTGGCAAGGTACATGGATGCATCTCCTGGTCTTTCTGCCTTCTTTTCTGGGCTCCACTGATGTTCAGTTTCTAGGCTCCTGATACTTCTACTCTCTATCTGAATTTCATTCTGCTTATAAAAAAAACTCCTACAATTTAAGAGTAAGACCCATCCTGATTGGAAGTAACTGCATCAAAATTTCTACTTATAATGGGTTCACTCACAGAAATGGATTAAATTTAAGAACATGTGTTTCTGGGGTATATAGCTCCAAATCACAAGTGCCTATCAGTTTAAAGATGCTTTAAACTAAAGTATTGTATATTTTGAAAGATAAGCTAATTAATAATTGATATTTTCCTTTAATAAGTGTTAATTGGGCCCCTATTATTACTACTAGAGATTGTGGTAAGTACCATAGAGACCTCTGTATGCAAGACAAACACAGTCACCTTCTCACATACTTACAATCTAGGGACATAAACAGCCAATTAAAACTGTTTTTATTGTTATGAAAACAATTAAGTGTTCATAACAGGCAACAATAAGATCCATCATAGGGAGACATTGCAGAGGTATCTAGCCTAATCTGGAGAGAACGAAGAAGGTTCCTCGGAGGATATGTTTAAATTGAGACCTGAATGATGAATGGGAGATAGTCAGTAAAGGTTTGAGGAAGAGTTCCAGGCAGAGAAAACACAAATGCAGAAGCCTAGAGGTGAGAGAGAACATGATGTGCTCAAATAACTGAAGTTAGGAAGATAGAGGGATGGAGGTAGTGTTGAGTTGAAAGATGAGGCTGAGGAAGGCTTTATAAGTTGATTCTTTTATATTTTATTCTAACAGAAATGAGAGCCATTGAAGAATTTTCAGCAAGGAAGTGACAATATCAAACTTGGCTTTTAGAAAGATCACTCTGGCTATGCATGGGTGAGAGGGGAGCAAAAGTGGAGGTGGCAAGACTAGTTAGAAGGCTGTTAAAGCAAGAAAGTCATAGATGCAGACTGGCTTAGGGGTTTCATGATAGTGGATAGATTCACAGGTAGACAGATACAAGTGATGTTTTTTAGAGAGTGGGAGTGGCAAAGACAATTTCTATCCTTAAACTTTTTAATTCTGTACTAATAACCTTAAGTAAATTTAAGTATCTAAAAGGAATTTCCCACAAGTCACAGATTTTGAAATGATTTAAAATATTTCTATTGAATAAGTCAAATTTATTACCATAAGGCTTTATTACATTAGTTGCTTAAAAGCCATCACAAAAGTGGGGCAGTAAGGAGACACTGATCCCAGAATCAAATTAACTACTTATTTATTTAAATCTACAGAGGTAATTCTACCTTTCCTTTTCAGTAGCACCTGCCTTTACACTTTCATTACAGGTTTGTTATGACAGCCAAATGAGGTAATTTATAAGTAGAGTATCTAATCTACTTATAAATGAATATGAATATAAAATATCAGCGTAGGGCATAAAAATCACATGAAAAATATAGCTAATATATTTTCTTTTAAATTGTAGGGTCCACAAAACTTTTCTAAATCTGGCCTTTTTATTTTTTAAGGGAAAATGCTCATAGCAATTCCATACAACTGTTAACTAAAATGTTTGTATTTTGTCATTTTCATAGATTTGAATCAGTTTACACAAAATACCATTTTCTTAGAAACAGTTTAATTAGCAGAACTCTGCACATTGCAAATTTTGTTCTTCATAGCAATTTGCCAAAAAATGTGTTATGTTTTTAACTCTTTACCCCAATGAATTATATTTTTAAATTTACTAAAAATATATCAAGTGCACAGCATCTTGGATGTATAAATTTGGAGGAATTATTGGTTTTATTATAACTTCAAAGGCTCCCTACAGTTCTGGTTATTTGTTGGTTTTTCCCTGCATAAATAACTTTTAAGTGATTTGGCATATCAGTCCAGAAAAGCATAATCACAAAGTTGGAGTCCTTAGTAATCAAGGATTCTTAGTTAACACACAGGCTGTAAGGCCTAAGACAACAACAATCTGTTATCTATTAACTTCAGAATATCCCAAATATACAGGGAAGTGAAAAGTTTCCTAGTCATTCCTTTCCCTTTTTAATTTAATCATATTCTTATGAAAATACTCTTTCATCAACATTTGCACAGATAAATCCTCAAAGGTTCTGTTTTTAGTGTGATAGATGAAATGGGGTATAAACATTTGCCTTTGGATTTATTTGTAATAAGCGGAATAGTCACAGCTTATTTACAACTTAAAATTTAAATATCAAAGTGACAAAGGAAAAATAGACTATAAATGTGAGGTATGTTTCTGTATCAGACTCCAATTATAGTTATATTGAAATGTACTTAAATGTATGAAATGTACTTGGAGACAGTTAATTCCAAATATAAAACAGTTTTGGTGCTTCCAAATAAATTTTCACTAGTATATAAAATGATGTTATTTCCATTTCCCCCTATACGAGCAATAGAATAAATTTGTTGAATATTCTTCTAAAAATGTAAAACCAAAAATTCAATCAAACGTGGGTGAATAATTTCAAAGTATATTGGTACCCAACTAACCAAAGGAATTAATTCCTGTTAATGTTAGGGATGCTAAGACAATAAAATTTGACATGTTGGATTAAGCACATAGATGATTTCTAATTTATTCCTTAGTAGCTGTAAAAAAGTATCTATTTTTATTGTCGATGTTTATGATGATAATGGTGAAAATGACAGTGATAGTAAAGAGACTTGAGAGAAAGAGCAAGGGTTGTAGGTTGAACTGTGTCCCCCAAAAAGATACAAGCAAAAGACATGACCCCCCTGGTCCTATGAATGTGATTTATTTAGAAATTAGGTCTCTGAAGATGTAATTGGTTAAGATGAAGCCAATGTGAATTAGGGCAGACTCTAAACCACTGTGACTGATGTCCTTAAAAGAAAGAGGGAAATTTGGACACAAAGACAGACAAATATAAGGGAAGAATGCCATGTGATGATGAAGCAGAGATTGGACTGCTAAATTTTCAAGCCAAGGAGAGCCAATGATTGACAACGACCACCAGAAACTAGAACGACAAGAAAGGATCCTTCTCTAGTCTTCAGAAAGACCATGGCACTGCTGACAACTGGATTTGAAACTTCTAGCTTCCAGAATTATGAGACAGTACATTTTATTGTTTTAAGTTACCCAGTATGTCGGGTTTTGTTAGGGCGGCCCTAGGAAACAAAGGCACAAGTATTATGAATTGAAAAAGTATTTTCTTTTAAAAGCTTAATTTTATACTACTTAATCTTTTTAAGTAAAACAATTCATAGCTATCGAATATAAAGTAATATAAGGTAAGTGAATATAATACTCAAAGGAAAAAATTTATATAGAAGGGGATAAGCCCGTGAATACCCTAAGCCACTGTGAAAAAGAACAAAGTTGGAGGATATACACTTCCTGATATGAAAACTTATAACAAAGCCACGATGATCAAAACAGCATGATACTAACCCAAGAACAAATCTATAAACCAGAGGAATAGTATTGGGAACTCAGAAATCAACCCTCACATTTATGGCCAACTGATTTTTATTTTTGTTTTTTGCATGGCCAGGCATGGGAAATTAAACCCAGGTCTTCAGCAAGGCTGGTGAGAATTCTGCCACTGAACCACTGTCGCACTGCCCATGGCCAACTGATCTTTGACAAGGGGTCAAAGACCAGTGAATTGGGAAAGAATACTCTCTTCAAAAATGGTACTGTGAAAACTGGATCTCTATTTGCAAAAGAATGAATGTAGGGTCCTACCTCCCATAATATACAAAACCAACTCCAAATGAGATAAAAAGTTAAATAGAAAAGTCAGAACTATCACATTCTATGGTTGTTTATAGCTGTTTCTACCTCCAGAATAACATGTTCTTAAAGTTAATCCATTCATGTGAGTATAAAACCATTGTAAGTAGGACCATTTGATGAGGCTACTTGAATTAAGGAGTAACCCATCTCATTCAGTATGGGTCTTAATTCTATTACTGGAGTACCTTATCAAAGGAAGGGATAGGGAGAGAAAGAAACAAACAAAAAGCCACAAGAACCAAGAAGCTGAAACAGAACCCAGAACAGAAGGAAGAGAAGAGGAGATACCACCCTGCACCCTGCCATGTGGGAAAGGAGATTCTTCAGAAAGAAGGCATTTCCTTGATGATACCTTGATCTAGACATTTTCACAGCCTCAAAACTGAAAGCTAATAAATTCCAATTGTTTAAGCCAACTCATTTCAGGTTATTTTCATGGAGCAGTCTAGGAAACAAAAACACATTTCTAGAAGAAAACAGGATCTTGTGTTAAGCAATAGCTTCTTAGACTTTATACTCAAATCACAAGCAACAAGAGAAAAAAATAGATAAATGGGTCCTTATCAAAATTAAAAACAATTTGCATCTGAAAGGATTTTATCATGAAAATAAAATGATAACCTACACAATGGAAGAAAATTTTGAAAATCTCAGGAATGGATTAAAATTAAGAACATGTTTTCCTGAGAACATACAGCTTCAAATCACCAAAGCCCTCCTATCAAGAAAATCAGCCTGAGGTGAGAGTGAAGTATATGGTCCTCTCCATCTTTTCTACGTATGGGTCTTGTCCTGGACTTGCACTCACTAGCGGTCTCAGGAACTTCCCTATTTACAAAATCTGAATGTCCCCTTCACTCCCTACAAAATTGACTTTCCTCCTCTCCCAGATACTCTTATATATGTCATAAAGTTGGTAATCCTGTGCTCCTGGCTTCTTTGACTTAAATGTTTCATAGAATACTTCAGCTATCCATAAAACACTTCTTGTTTAAGGAAAGCTTGGAGAAGACAAGTCAGTGGCAAATTTCCTGGGTCGGTCTTTTAAAGATCCACAGAATAGAGTGGCACCAACATACAGGCATCCCATCATGCACATAAAGGTTACCCTGCTCTCTTAGGAACAGGTCCAGAGATCTACAGTGGCAGTGTAGTCTGGCTGCACACTGTCCAGAAGGCTGGGTATGCCATGAACTTCTCTTACTATATTTAAAGGACACCACAACTTCTCCCACTATTGTTTAAATTTAAGATATTAAATTCCAGCTGCATGGTAACTAGAAAGAAAATACTAGAGAATATGCAAGGTCATAGAAGCAGACATTAAGAGTACTGGTCGCCAGGAGTGGAGGGCAGGAAGAATGGTGAGTAACGCAAAATAGGTATAGAGTTTCTGTCTGGGGAGATGGGGAAGTTTAGTAATGGAAGAATGTGAGAGTACTGTAACACAGTGAATGTGAAAACCCACTGTGTTATGCTTGGCAGTGGTTGAAATGAAAACACCTATATTATACATATACATGTTATGCCACAATAAAAAGAGTAAAAAGAAAGAAAAAAATAGCAACTAAAGAGACAATGACACATTAAAGGCAATACATGACCCTGGATGGAAATTTACAAGGGAGGAGAAAAGGCTCAAAAGGAAATTATTGGAACATACAGAAAAATTAGAATATAGACTATAAGATATATATCAGTGTAAATTTCTTGAGCTTGATAACTGCATACAAGGTGGTTATATAAGTGAATATCCTTGTTCTCAGGAAATGTACATGACAGTATTAAGTATTCAAGGAGCACCATGTATACAAGCTATACCAAGTGTTTAGAAAATGGACTGAGAGATAGATGGAAAGATAAATAGGTAGATGGGCTGACAGATTTATGGATAGGTAAACAGAATGATACTGCAAATGTGATAAAATGTTAAAATTAGTAGATCTGGATATCAAGAAGGGATAGGAGTATGTAGGAGTTCTCTGTATGGGGTTTGTCTATTTTTGTAACTATCCTGTAAGTTTCAAGATATTCCAATATAAAATGTTTAAAAATTTAAAACAAAATGGGCACAGAATTTTCTTAATTACCATTTCTCCAAATAAGATATACAAATTCTAACAGGTACAAGAAAAGATACTCAACATTCAGCTGCTAGGGAAATGCAAATCAAAATGACAATGAGATACCACCTTATACTCACTAGAATGAGTACTATTGAAAAAACGGAAAAAATAAGTGTTGATGAGGATGTGGCAAAATAGGAATACTCGTTGTAGGATTGTACATTGGTGCAGCCAGTATGGAAAACAATGGTTCCTCAGGAAGTTTAATATAGACTTACTAAATAACCTAGCAATCTCACTCCTAGGTATATCCACAAAAAAATTGAAAGCAGAGACTCAAAAAGATCTTTGTACACCAATATTCATATCAGCATTTTCCAACTGCCAAAAGGCAGAAGAAACCCAAATATCCATCAATGGAAGAATGGATATTATTCAGCTGTAAAATGACGTTCTGATACATGCTTCAACATGGGTGAAACTTAAAGACATCATATTGAGTGAAAGAAGCCAGATATAAAAGGACAGACAGTATATGATCTTACTTATATAAAATAATCAGAATATGTAAATTCAGAGTCAGAAATTAGGATAAAGATTAACAGAGGCCTGCATGGCAGTGGGGAATGAGTAGTTAATGCTCAATTAGAATAGAGTTTCTGTTTCAGATGATGGAAACGTTTTGGTAATACATGGTGGTGATTGCAGCACAACACTGTGAATATAATAATACCAATGAACTCATCGACATGGAGGCCGCGGGGGAAAGTCTGCCGGACGACCGAACTCCGGTCCAAGACGCCCCGGTTGACACAAGTGTAAACCAAGTTCTTGTCCCGGCAGAGGGCAAGAGGAAACGGAAAGGGTACTGGCCTACGGAGTCCGTAAAGATCCTCCGTGACTGGCTGTATGAGCACCGATTTAAGGCCTACCCTTCGGAGGAAGAGAAGCGAATGCTGTCGGAGCAGACCCATTTGTCTTTCCTGCAGATTTCTAACTGGTTCATCAATGCCCGCAGAGGCGAACTCCCTGATATGCTTCAGCAGGATGGAAATGACCCCAACCTTATCACCGTATGTCACCAGAATGGTAAAGCTGCTGATTTGGGCCACCTGCAGAACACCCATCCATCTCTGCAGGCCAAATCAGGGCCCAGAGACGCAGACAGAGTACCCTGCCTGCCCCTGAGCCCTCGGCCATCGGGTCCGGAGTCAGAGGAGAAGATGCTGGATCCAGAGTTGGCCACCAGCCAGAAGCTCACCCTGAAGGCCCAACCAAAGGAAAAGGTCAAGATTTCCACCAGCAACCTTTTGCATGTGCCTTCTCTGGAGCCCGTGTCACCGGAGCAGTACGAGGAATTCAGCAACTTGCAGTTACTGGCCGATACAGCCGTACAAAAGGCTGCCGAACTGGAGCTCCAGAATAAGAAAGAGACCAATCCATGATTTCTCCTGTTCCTGAAAAGTCAGTTCCTTGTCTACTACGGCAGTTCCCATTTATGCTTACTTAAACTAATTTGTGTTTTTACCTTTTATAAAGACATCTTTCCGCGTAGGGGTTTTATGAGAGCCACTGCTAGCTACTGAAACTCACGGCTGCACCAATATTTCAACTTCCCAGATAGAAGATAACTTGCCATCATGTGAACACTGCAGCAAGTATCTCTTCTTTATTTGTTCTGTTTCCTTCTGGATTTACATGCTTCACAAAATAAAACCTCGTGCTGAGAAATCTTCAGAGAAGAACATTTTGGCTTTTCCAGCTAGGCCTCTTTGTTCCAGAGTTGCTGCAGATACCTAGTCACCCCTCTTCCTCCCTCTTTCTGCAATCTTCCTTTCTTTATTAGTTTGAATGATGGAAAAGAAAGGCTCTATTAAAGATGGCTATAAAAGCATTTGCCTGATTTTAATGTTAGAGATTTTGTGAAACTTTCAACTCAATGTTTCCCTTTGTACTATTTATTGGCCCTTTTAAGGAGTATTTCTTTTCTAAATGGGAAATGAATATGAGAGGCAAAGTACAGTGAATTCATAAACATTTTACAGATAAGGGTGAACTCTTATGGGGGTGGGTGCTTTGAAAATTTTGCAGTAGAAATAAGAAAATTCAAAAAAGTAATTTTCTGCTGTTTTTGGATGATTAGTTTTAAAGAATACTTTTTATTAGTTTTAATTCTCTGTGTGTGAGGAAAGAAGTAACAATATAAAATGCAGAAAAATTGACCAAAAGATCCCTGGGAAACACAACCAGAGGAAGTTAACTAAAAAAATTAATTTTAAAGGATAAAGGAAATCAATCCTTAACATTTTGAGAACAAAAAGGAAAGTAGATTAAGCATTCTATTGTTTTTGTTTTGTTTTGTTTTGTTTTGTTTTATTTTTGCCTTTTTAATACATTTAATTACGTTTTTCTTTTAAAGTCTTTGGATTGGTAAAGTCAGAGTTAGGAATGTTAAAGCTTCTGGGAATTCCAACTTGGAAATAATCCTGTTGCTCTGAAGAAGCAGCAATTCCCACTGCCTCAAATGCAGACATTCAATAAGAACATAAAACTATTCCTCCAGAAAGGTGTTGTTTAACTTCCCTGTCGTTAAGGAGCTAACACTGAAGAGTCTCAGGATACTTTTTTTGAAGTGAAATAGATCATGGTTGGTCTCTACTTCTAATCCTCATTTTTTATATTACTACTTTATTATTAACAATTTTCAGTACAAAATAATATCTTCTTTAAGCATCTTAGCAAACAATAATCCCAGGTTATTACCATGAATATTAAAGTTTTGCTTGAAAAATGTTCATGTAGCAGGAAGGGATCAGGCTGGCATTCCCAAACTGCTGTTTCTGAAATAATAGACTCAAGTAGGAAAAAGTCGCAGTTTCTAATGTATGCAAGCATTCCAGGGGATTTGGAAGGGAAAAGGGCCATAACGTTGGTTATTCCTCATAGGGGTGGCCTCCAGAAGACTCAGTGAAGCCCCCACAGTACTTTTCATAGTCCCTGGCTTGGACCAATTTTTGCATATGGAGGCATGATGTACTCTTATTCAAGGAGAGGAAACCTGTTTCTGAGTGGGAGGAGTGCTATGGTCAATCAGTGCACTTCTGTAGTATTCTTACTTATTTTTTTTTAATTTCTACTTTTTTCCTTTATACTTTTGTGCTTGAAAGATCTTGGGAGTCCTCAGGCTTTTCTCTGGCTCAGTTGAAAAATAACTGATATTGAAGCTTTAGGCCTGGAATCAGAAAAGTTTCTTCTTGTCCAACCTCTTCCGGTTTGTGTCTAAGGCTGAATCCAGCTGTATTCCAGAACGACTGCTGTAGAATTTCCTGAGGGGAGTATGTTGGGAATGCAGTGGTATTCCCATAGTGGTATTTCCATAGTGCACGTTGGAAGGGTGTTCTGTCTGCTGTGCTGGTCTGATTTTCACTGCAATATGTATGAAGACGATGGGGAGAATTGTTCTTTGGTTTGTACATTGGTTTTATGCTACAAACATGGGGAACAGGCACCATTTTTTAGTCGAATTAAAAATATGAACAGGACGTTTTTTTCTTGAGGTTTTTGTCAAATACATGTTTTTCTTTTTTTTTATATAAAAGGATGGCTCGCGGTGTATATCATTTCTACAGGCTTTAACAATTCTAAAGTTGCTGTTTATGCCTATACTTTTCTGGAATGAAGCTTAGAAAATCTGATTCTCTTGTACTCTCTGGAGAAGAAATGGGGATAATTTTCTAAAGAAATTACATTTCTTAAAACCACCAATTCCATGTAATTTGTGCTTTACAACTACCTAACAACTGAAAGAACATCAGTTTCTAATACCAGGATCTTAGAGATATGAAAAAAGTAAAGGTGGCATTGAGAAAACAATATGATTGGGCTATTTTCTTGGGAAAAATATGATTGATATAATGAAAGTGAGCAAAAGATAGTGTGGAAAGATTTCAGACATGTGAGAAGTCTACAGGGTAGCTCTAACAAGGAGTAAGGCATAACTGGTGATGAATAAAGTTGCTCTGTTTGGGCATACTTCTCAATCTCTCCTCTATTTCTCTTTGGATGGTGGATGATGTCAAAGTAAAACTCATCAATGAGTAAAAAAAAATAAAAAAATAAAAAAATAATACCAATGAACTGTATACTTGCAAGTGGTAAAAATGGATAATTTTAAGTTGTATATATGTTACCAGATATAAAATGGAATACAAAACCACAGAATTGTAGAACACAAAGAGTGAATCTTAATGTAAACTATGAAGCATAGTTAATATAATTATATTGTTTCATCTGTTGTAACAAAGGTATCACATTAACGCAAAATGATAATAATAAGGAAAACTATGCATGAGGGGTATGGGGACTTTCTACTTTCTTCATGATTCCTCTATAAATCTATAATGCTCTAAAATAATAATAATATTAAAAAAGAAGAACAGAGAAGTAAGGAAAGTTTTTCAAGTAGCAACAGCACCAAGAAGACCAAAAAAAAAAAGCAAAAATTAAAAATAAACATGACAGGTTTAAGGACCCTAAAGGGTTTAATAAGACTACAATCAAGGGTTTATAAAATAAGGTTTAAGAGATAGGCCTGAGCCAGATTTCTTATAGCCTTGTACATACGCTAAAGAGTTTAAATGATCAGTAGAATATTTTAATGGTGTTGGAGAGAATATTTTAAGCAAAGCATTGACACAATGACATCATTGTGGTAAAAAGGTAGATTTGTTGTCATAGATGAACTCTGAAGACATCATGTTAAATGAAATAAACCAGAAACAAAAAGATAAATATTTTATGATCTCACTTATTTGAAATACCTCAATAAACAAATTTATAGAGACTGAAAGTATATTACAGATTACAAGGGTCTGAGGAGTAAGGAGAATGGAGGTTAACTTCTTAAGAGGTACAGAGTTTCTGTCTGAGTTAATGAAAAGGTTTGGGTAATGAATTTTGGTGATGGCAATGCAATATTGTGAATGTAATTAATACCACTGAATTGTATACTTTAAAGTCATTAAAATGGGAAATACTGAGTTCTATATATGTTACTATAATAAAGTTAAAAATTATTGTTTTTGGATATATGACCAACAACTAATTGGAGCATGGTATTTTTTAAAAGATGCCATTTATAATATAACCAGAAATATGAAATATATGTTAATATATCTCAAAATGTATGTAATACCTGTTTTGGTTTAAAAATATTATGTACCCCAGAAAAATTGTGTTTAATCCTGATCCAATCTTGTGGGAGCAGCCATTGCTTTAAATCCTAATCCAGCACTGTAGGACAGTAACTTTTGATTAGGTTATCTCCATGGAGGTATGGCATGCCCAACTGTGGGAATGACCTTTTGATTAGTTGAAGATATGATTCCACTCACTCAAGGTGGTCTTGATTAGTTTACTGGACTCCTTTAAAAAAGGAAAACATTTTAGAGTCAGAAACGACAGAAGCCTCAGAGCTGACAGAGGGAGAAATGACAGAAGCCTCAGAAATGAAAGAAACTTCATAACAGAGCTGACACAGATGAAGACACATGGAGAGCCGAAACATGGATATCTGGAGATGCACAGAGTCCAGAAATTGCCATGAGATGAAAGCCAGCCCTGGAGAAGTAAAGTGAGGAATTCCCACAGAACAGAAGCTGAAAGCAATGCAGCCCAAGAGCAAGGAACTAGCCGTGTGACTATCCAGCTGACAGAGGTGTTCCTGACCAATTGACCTATCTTGAATGATATTAACCTCTTGTTGGTGCCTTAATTTGGACATTTTCACTTCCTCAGAACTGCAAACTTAAAGGTCATTACATTCTCCTTTTTAAAATGCTGTTCCATTTCTGGTATACTGCATTCTGTCAGCTTGCAAACTAACAAAGTACTCTGTAAATAAATTATAAAAATTGAATTAAGACATTAAAGAAGACTTAAACAGAGATATGCTATGTTCATGACAAAAATACACAATATTATAAAAATGGTAATTTTCTCCATATTACTTTATGGATTTAAAGCCATCTCAATAAGAAACCTTACTTTTTTTGACAAACTTGACAAATATTAAAAAATGTAGAGAACAGTGAAATGGGTCAAAACAGCCAAGACAGTCATAAAGCAAACAAGATGGAAAGAACTGTATTAATATACATTAAGGTTCATTATAAAAATTTAATAATCAGAACAATGGGGTAACAATCAGAGTAAGAAAAATAGACAAATGGAACATGCTAGAAAGACCAGAAAAAGACGTACACATGTACGGACACAATAAGTAACAGAAACGGCTTGGAAGATCAGTGATCGATGGGAAAAGAGAGAATTTTTAATAAATATTCTAAGAAATTATGTGTACATACAGAAGAAAAATGAAACTGAATATTTAGTTCACACTGTACAAAATAACCGATTCTAAATGGATTTTATTTAGAATTCTAAATTCCATTTAGAATTTATTATTCACCTAAATGTGGAAGGCAAACCAATACAACTTTTAAAAAATTTTAGAGAAAAATGTTTTCATGATTTCCTGAGTGTTTTCTTACTCATCTCACAATAATCGGGCTGATGGATGCTGCCTTTATTTAACATTTTGACATTTGTTCATCATGGATTTTTAAAATTAACTTTGATTTTTTAAAATACTGCAATAAAATATTAAAAATCTTGGGAGGGAATAAAAAGCGTTTTTGACATCAATGAAAAAGGCTATGAATGCATATGGAGAGAACAGCTAAGAAAACAATGCAATAATCTGGCAAGATATTTGACTCTCAAAAAAGTGACATTGAGGGAAAGGCTGCCTTTCAGAAACATTTATTGATAGAATAAGCATTATTCCAACCAAATGTTATTTGGTTAAGAAGTTATATATTCCATGTTTATATCTGGTATAAAACATAAATGGGGGAATTTGTGCCAACACGAGAAACAGAGGAAAAAGCAGGCCACCTAGATTTCACTTTGGAACAAAGGATCAAAAGGCAATCAGTGGAGCAGTTGTCAGAGTCTTCTTCTGGAGTGCCTGCGCAGTTTTCATTGCCTTTGTTTTTCCTTCTGTCTAAATCTACAGATTTCCCTACAATCTCTAAATATTTGGACAGCAGTTCTTGTGGCAGTAATTAAACTTTATAATCAAAGATTTACTACCAAAGAAAAATTTCCCACTATCTCAAAATGTCAAAAATATGGTATATAAAAGACGTAGGAAATAAAACAACACATGATTAAAAAAAAAAAAAAAACAAGGGGAAATGCTTATGCTGAGTTAAAATAAAAGCAAAGAAAAGAAAAAAAGGCTAAATGTTAAGAGATTGCCAACCTTCTAACAATGGGGTTCAACTTATTTTTTACTATTTCTTTACACATTGTTAATCAAATGCTCTCTCTGCCAAACTGTGCTTATGTGAACTAACATCTTTTTTTTTTTTTTTTAATGAAAGTCAGAATGTGCTGTCGGCCACTTGTGAAAACATGAAGTAATATTTGCCCTTTGTGCTTCTGGTCCATGGAAACTATTGGATGCAGTTTTCCATATAGACTGTTCTTTATATCATATGTTTTTACGTCAAAATATTGTTTTGCTAAAAAATGCAATCTTTTTTTGTGCAAAAGTTGCTTGTAAAAGCCTTGAAGTCACATTTAAAATGGCTTGGGCATTTTAATTGCCTAATCTGAAAAGCACATTATGAGGATAACATACGTTGGTGCCCTCAAATATATGTATAGTATCCTTTATTCTAGCTGATGGAATTTTTTTTTTATTATTAATTAATGGAAAAAAAGAAATTAACCCAACATTTAGAAATCATACCATTCTACATATGCAATCAGTAATTCTTAACATCATCACATAGATGCATGATCATCGTTTCTTAGTACATTTGCATCGGTTTAGAAGAACTAGGAATATAGCAGAAAAAAATATAGAATGTTAATATAGAGAAAAAAAATAAAAGTAATAATAGTAAGAACAAAACAAAACAAAACAAAACAAAAACCTATAGCTCGGATGCAGCTTCATTCAGTGTTTTAGCATGATTACTTTACAATTAGGTATTATTGTGCTGTCCATTTTTGAGTTTTTGTATCTAGTCCTGTTGCACAGTCTGTATCCCATCAGCTCCAATTACCCATTATCTTACCCTGTTTCTAACTCCTGCCGAACTCTGTTACCAATGACATATTCCAAGTTTATTCTCGAATGTCGATTCACATCATTGGGACCATACAGTATTTGTCTTTTAGTTTTTGGCTAGACTCACTCAGCATAATGTTCTCTAGGACCATCCATGTTATTACATGCTTCATAATTTTATCCTGTCTTAAAGCTGCATAATATTCCATCGTATGTATATACCACAGTTTGTTTAGCCACTCGTCTGTTGATGGACATTTTGGCTGTTTCCATCTCTTTGCAATTGTAAATAACGCTGCTATAAACATTGGTGTGTAAATGTCCGTTTGAGTTTTTGCCCTTAATTCCTTTGAGTAGATTCCCAGCAATGGTATTCCTGGGTCGTATGGCAATTCTATATTCAGCTTTTTGAGGAACCGCCAAACTGCCTTCCACAGTGGTTGTACCATTTGACATTCCCACCAACAGTGGATAAGTGTGCCTCTTTCTCCGCATCCTCTCCAGCACTTGTCATTTTCTGTTTTGTTGATAATGGCCATTCTGGTGGGTGTGAGATGATATCTCATTGTGGTTTTGATTTGCATTTCTCTAATGGCCAGGGACATTGAGCATCTCTTCATGTGCCTTTTGGCCGTTTGTATTTCCTCCTCTGAGAGGTGTCTATTCAAGTCTTTTTCCCATTTTGTAATTGGGTTGGCTGTCATTTTGTTGTTGAGTTGAACAATCTCATTATAAATTCTGGATACTAGACCTTTATCTGATATGTCGTTTCCCAAATATTGTTTCCCATTGTGTAGGCTGTCTTTCTACTTTCTTGATGAAGTTCTTTGATGCACAAAAGTGTTTAATTTTGAGGAGTTCCCATTTATTTATTTCCTTCTTCAGTGCTCTTGCTTTAGGTTTAAGGTCCATAAAATTGCCTCCAATTGTAAGATTCATAAGATATCTCCCTACATTTACCTCTAACTGTTTTATGGTCTTAGACCTAATGTCTTTGATCCATTTTGAGTTAACTTTTGTGTAGGGTGTGAGATATGGGTCTTCTTTCATTCTTTTGCATATGGATATCCAGTTCTCTACGCACCATTTATTGAAGAGACTGTTCTGTCCCAGGTGACTTGGCTTGACTGCCTTATCAAAGATCAAATGTCCATAGATGAGAGGGTCTATATCTGAGCACTCTATTCGATTCCATTGGTCGATATATCTATCTTTATGCCAATGCCATGCTGTTTTGACCACTGTGGCTTCATAATATGCCTTAAAGTCAGGCAATGTAAGACCTCCAGCTTCGTTTTTTTTCCTCAAGATGTTTTTAGCAATTCGGGGCACCCTGCCCTTCCAGATAAATTTGCTTATTGGTTTTTCTAATTCTGAAAAATAAGTTGTTGGGATTTTGATTGGTATTGCATTGAATCTGTAAATCAATTTAGGTAGGATTGACATCTTAACTATATTTAGTCTTCCAATCCATGAACACAGTATGCCCTTCCATCTATTTAGGTCTTCTGTGATTTCTTTTAGCAGTTTTTTGTAGTTTTCTTTATATAGGTTTTTTGTCTCTTTAGTTAAATTTATTCCTAGGTATTTTATTCTTTTAGCTGCAATTGTAAATGGGATTCGTTTCTTGATTTCCCCCTCCGCTTGTTCATTGCTAGTGTATAGAAATGCTACAGATTTTTGAATGTTGATCTTGTAACCTGCTACTTTGCTGTACTCATTTATTAGCTCTAGTAGTTTTCTTGTGGATTTTTCCGGGTTTTCAATGTATAGTATCATATCGCCTGCAAACAGTGATAGTTTTACTTCTTCCTTTCCAATTTTGATGCCTTGTATTTCTTTTTCTTGTCTAATTGCTCTGGCTAGAACCTCCAACACAATGTTGAATAATAGTGGTGATAGTGGACATCCTTGTCTTGTTCCTGATCTTAGGGGGAAAGTTTTCAATTTTTCCCCATTGAGGATGATATTAGCTGTGGATTTTTCATATATTCCCTCTATCATTTTAAGGAAGTTCCCTTGTATTCCTATCCTTTGAAGTGTTTTCAACAGGAAAGGATGTTGAATCTTGTCAAATGCCTTCTCTGCATCAATTGAGATGATCATGTGATTTTTCTGCTTTGATTTGTTGATATGGTGTATTACATTAATTGATTTTCTTATGTTGAACCATCCTTGCATACCTGGGATGAATCCTACTTGGTCATGATGTATAATTCTTTTAATGTGTTGTTGGATACGATTTGCTAGAATTTTATTGAAGATTTTTGCATCTATATTCATTAGAGAGATTGAATATCTTTGCCTGGTTTTGGTATGAGGGTGATGTTGGCTTCATAGAATGAATTAGGTAGTTTTCCATCCGCTTCAATTTTTTTGAAGAGTTTGAGGAGAGTTGGTACTAATTCTTTCTGGAATGTTTGATAGAATTCAGATGTGAAGCCGTCTGGTCCTGGACTTTTCTTTTTAGGAAGCTTTTGAATGACTAATTCAATTTCTTTACTTGTGATTGGTTTGTTGAGGTCATCTATGTCTTCTTGAGTCAAAGTTGGTTGTTCATGTCTTTCCAGGAACCCGTCCATTTCCTCTAAATTGTTGTATTTATTAGCGTAAAGTTGTTCATAGTATCCTGTTATTACCTCCTTTATTTCTGTGAGGTCAGTAGTTATGTCTCCTCTTCCATTTCTGATCTTATTTATTTGCATCCTCTCTCTTCTTCTTTTTGTCAATCTTGCTAAGGGCCCATCAATCTTATTGATTTTCTCATAGAACCAACTTCTGGCCTTACTGATTTTCTCTATTGTTTTCATGTTTTCAATTTCATTTATTTCTGCTCTAATCTTTGTTATTTCTTTCCTTTTGCTTGCTTTGGGATTAGCTTGCTGTTCTTTCTCCAGTTCTTCCAAGGGGACAGTTAATTCCTGCATTTTTGCCTTTTCTTCTTTTCTGATATAGGCATTTAGGGCAATAAATTTCCCTCTTAGCACTGCCTTTGCTGCGTCCCATAAGTTTTGATATGTTGTGTTTTCATTTTCATTCGCCTCGAGGTATTTGCTAATTTCTCTAGCAATTTCTTCTTTGACCCACTCGTTGTTTAGGAGTGTGTTGTTGAGCCTCCACGTATTTGTGAATTTTCTGGCACTCTGCCTATTATTGATTTCCAACTTCATTCCTTTATGATCCGAGAAAGTGTTGTGTATGATTTCAATCTTTTTAAATTTGTTAAGACTTGCTTTGTGACCCAGCATATGGTCTATCTTTGAGAATGATTCATGAGCACTTGAGAAAAAGGTGTACCCTGCTGTTGTGGGTTGTAATGTCCTATAAATGTCTGTTAAGTCTAGCTCATTTATAGTAATATTCAGATTCTCTATTTCTTTATTGATCCTCTGTCTAGATGTTCTGTCCATTGATGAGAGTGGTGAATTGAAGTCTCCAGCTATTATGGTATATGAGTCTATTTCCCTTTTCAGTGTTTGCAGTGTATTCCTCACGTATTTTGGGGCATTCTGGTTCGGTGCGTAAATATTTATGATTGTTATGTCTTCTTGTTTAATTGTTCCTTTTATTAGTATATAGTGTCCTTCTTTGTCTCTTTTAACTGTTTTACATTTGAAGTCTAATTTGTTGGATATTAGTATAGCCACTCCTGCTCTTTTCTGGTTGTTATTTGCATGAAATATCTTTTCACAACCTTTCACTTTCAACCTATGTTTATCTTTGGGTCTAAGATGTGTTTCCTGTAGACAGCATATACAAGGATCCTGTTTTTTAATCCATTCTGCCAATCTATGTCTTTTGATTGGGGAATTCAGTCCATTAGCATTTAGCGTTATTAGTGTTTGGATAATATTTTCCTCTAACATTTTGCCTTTTGTATTATATATATCATATCTGATTTTCCTTCTTTCTACACTCTTCTCCATACCTCTCTCTTCTGTCTTTTTGTATCTGACTCTAGTGCTCCCTTTAGTATTTCTTGCAGAGCTGGTCTCTTGGTCACAAATTCTCTCAGTGACTTTATGTCTGAGAATGCTTTAATTTCTCCCTCATTTTTGAAGGCTAATTTTGCTGGATATAGGAGTCTTGGTTGGCAGTTTTTCTCTTTTAGTAATTTAAATATATCATCCCACTGTCTTCTAGCTTCCATGGTTTCTGCTGAGAAATCTACACATAGTCTTATTGTGTTTCCCTTGTATGTGATGGATTGTTTTTCTCTTGCTGCTTTCAAGATCCTCTCTTTCTCTTTGACCTCTGACATTCTAACTAGTAAGTGTCTTGGAGAACGCCTATTTGGGTCTAATCTCTTTGGGGTGCGCTGCACTTCTTGGATCTGTAATTTTAGGTCTTTCATAAGAGTTGGGAAATTTTCAGTGATAATTTCTTCCATTAGTTTTTCTCCTCCTTTTCCCTTCTCTTCTCCTTCTGGGACACCCACAACACGTATATTTGTGCGGTTCATATTGTCCTTGAGTTCCCTGATACCCTGTTCAAATTTTTCCATTCTTTTCCCAATAGTTTCTGTTTCTTTTTGGAATTCAGATGTGCCATCCTCCAAATCACTAATTCTATCTTCTGTCTCTTTAAATCTATCATTGTAGGTATCCATTGTTTTTTCCATCTTTTCTACTTTATCCTTCACTTCCATAAGTTCTGTGATTTGTTTTTTCAGTTTTTCTATTTCTTCTTTATGTTCAGCCCATGTCCTCTTCATGTCCTCCCTCAATTTATCGATTTCATTTTTGAAGAGGTTTTCCATTTCTGTTCGTATATTCAGCATTAGTTGTCTCAGCTCTTGTATCTCATTTGAACTATTGGTTTGTTCCTTTGACTGGGCCATATTCTCAATCTTCTGAGCGTGGACCGTTATCTTCTGCTGCTGGCGTCTGGGCATTTAGTCAGATTTACCTGGGTGTCGGACCCAACAAGGTTGTAAGATTTTTCTGTGAAATCTCTGGGTTCTGTTTTTCTTATCCTGCCCAGTAGGTGGCGCTCGTGGCACACGTTTGTCTCACGTGTTTGGAAGGGATCCCCCCGGTCACCGATCTCCGTGGCCTGGGCATTTCCGATCCAATTCTCTCCGTTGGTTCGGGGGGCCGCGCGTGGTGGGGGCATCAGCCACCGCGGCTTGAGGGGACCCTGTGGCTGGTCGCCGGCCACAGCGTGCCCTGGGAATTCGCCACCGGACCAGGAAGTCGCCCGCGGGGGAGGGGCGTCGGTCACCGGCCGCCGCAGCCTGGGGAATTCCCCACCGGACCAGGAAGCCGCCCGCGGGGGAGGGCCACCGCGGCTTGGGTAGCCCTCTGATCCGAGACTCGTAGCCGGACCAGGATGCCGCCCGCAAAAGAGGGGCGCCGGCCACCTTGGCTTGGGAAACTTGCCTTTCCGAGACTCTCAGCCGGCCCGGGAAGGAGGGAGGGAGGCTAGCTGATGGAATTTTAGGGGATTTTTTTTTCTTACTGTTTCAAGTTTTCTACAATGAACATGTTTCAAAAATACACATGTACTTCAAAATTTTCAGCTGTACATTTTTTATTCGAATACATCATAAAACATTTGCTAAGTGCAAAATTCAATAAACACTACCCTCACCAAGCCCTCTCCTCATTTCACTAGCTAAGTATTTGTATAAAGCATCCCAATCTGGCTTGAAAGTAAACCAACTAAGTGATAAGTCGTATTAATATTTTTACTGACGTTGATTCTGACTTGAAAAAAAATTCATCTGAGAAACAAATTTCAAAGCAAGCCAGAGGTCTATAATTCTTGATGGCATCTATAGCTCACCCAACACCAAGCGAAAATTTGCTTAAAATTTTCTATTCATCTACTGCAGAGCTGTAACTGTTAATTTCTAAAGTCTGAGATGCTGAACTACTTGTGTATAACCTGGTTGTTCCCTAGAACTTAGGGTATTTGTGTCACACCTGAGGCGCACAGTTAGAGCCCTGAAGCTATGAAAGTCAGTATTACTCCATAAAGCAACTGATAAAGTTGAAAAACGGATCAAATTTCAAATAGAGATCTGACTGAAGTTGATCTGGATTGGACTGAGGTCAACCAGAAAACAGGGTAAACAATGATATGGTCTATATTTTAAAATTTCAACTTCTGTGTGATTCCAAAGGAAGAGATGTTTACCTGTTGCAAAATTTATATTTTTGGTAGCACAATATCTAATTTTACTTGTATGGTCAACTTATTCAAACACCATAATTACATGGAATCTTGAATAGGGAGTGAGATCTTGTCAGTTTGTACAGGTCAGCATTATGCCCCAATACATCCCAGAATAATTTGGGCAGAGAATACAAAAGTACTTGCAAAGCCCCCTGGAGGTACTAAGAAAAAGGAGAAAATATTAAACTTCCCCATCTGAGGAATTCCTGATATTTTCACAAGCATTGCAGATAACCAATTTAATAGACCAAGCCTTTGATCTTGGGACTTGCCCCTATGAAACTTATTCCTGCAAAGGAGTACCTAAGCCTACTTATAACTGCCAGAGAACCTCATTTGTTGCTAAATGTAGCTTCTTCTCTAAGCCAATTTGGTAGGTGAACTTACAGCCCTCCCTCCACCCTTTACATGGGACATGACTCCCAGGGGTATAAATTTCCCTGGCAATGTGGAACGTGACTCCTGGGGATGAGCCAGGACCTGGCATTATGGTACTGAGAAAGCCTTCCTGATCAAAAGAGGGAAGAGAGAAATGAGACAAAGTTTCAGTGGCTAAAAGATTTCAAACAATATCGGGAGTATCCTAGAGATTATTCTTATGCATTATATAAATACCCCATTTTATTCATAGTGAATTGGAGTGGCTAGAGGGAAGTATCTGAACCTGTTGAACTGCATTCCAGTAGCCTTGATTCTTAAAGGCGATTGCATAACTATATAGTGTTTACAATGTGACCGTTTGATGGTGAAAACCTTGTGGCTAATGCTACCTTTATCCAGAATATGGACAGATGAGTAAGAAATAAGGACAAACAAATAAATAAATCATGGGGGGTTGTATAAGGAAAGGGTAAAAAAAAAATTGGTACACGGCAATACTAGTGGTCAATGAGAGGGAGGGGTAAGGGGAATGGGATGTATGGGGTTTTTTTTCTTTTTTCTCTTTATTTCTTTTTCTGGAGTGATGTAACTGTTCTAAAAATGATCAAGGTGTTGAATACACAACTATGTGATGAAAAAATAAAATAAAGTGATCATTCTTACCTTTTAAAATTATGCAAATTAAGAATTATGACATAATTTCTTTTTAAAGTGAGGGAAAGATTAGAGGAAAGTTTCTTTGAAGAAAAATAGTTATACCCAGAACTAGAAAAATTAATGGATTCCTACAAACTAGAAACATGATTCTAAAGAAGTTTAAAACTAACTTTTTCTTTAAATTCAGAAGCATATGGACATAACTTCTTAACCAAATAACACCATTAAAGCATTTAGTACAGTGATAAATGGAATGATTATACAACTTACATTTAACAAAAATTCCTATTACATAAGATGATTATTTTTTAATTGAATGTTCATATTGATAATATGTTACCTTTAATTTATTAACATTCAGGTTCATAGCATCAGAATTAAAAAACTGTTAGGAAGGATATTAATAGGAGTATACTAGTATTCTCAAAGAGGTCAAATTAGTCCTTATTTTAAATTTCTAGAAAATATTGTTGCAACTTTATATTTCTTAATTTATTTGGAATTATCTAGAGGTTTATCTAGAGTTGTTGAAAATTCTGTAGTATAACATATGAAAGTAAAAAACAAATCCATTCTAATAACTTAATTTGTCATAATCTATAATTTGGTTATAAATTGGTCATACTCATAGTCACTATCAATTCTGGCCTAAATTTTACAAAAGCATCCTAACAGGTCTCACTTCTTCCATGTAACAGCCAAAGTAATCTTTTAAATTATGCATCTGGTCACATTCTCTTCCATTCAAACCTTCTACCACTTTCCTATTGCACTCAATGCAAAAATCACCACAGTCCTTACCATGGTCTGTAAGACCCTATGTAATTTAGCCTTTGGCTCCCTCTCTGACTTCATCTGCAGCCATATTAGACTACTTGCTGCTCCTCAAACACACCAAGGGTGCCCCCACTTCAGGGCCTTTCGTGTTCTGACTGAAGGTCTGATAATCTGTGTGGCTTGCTCTCTCAAATTCTATATATCTTTGTTCAAAGACCCCCTTATTGGAGTCTTTCCCTGAATAATAATAGTACAAAGGACATTTAAATATACTGTACCCAGGTTCATTTTAACAGTTTATCTCAATGATTTGTCATTTGTTCACTCTCTCCCCATATAAATACATATACCCACATTCATACAATAGCAATATCTCTCCTCCTAGGAATGTTCTATTCCTCTTTCAAATGTTAATTTTCTTTAAGGCACTTACCATCACCTAATAATCTATATATTTATGTTTGTTGTCTCACCCTTGACCAAAATAAGCTACACAAGGGCAGGTTATTTGTGTGTTTCCACAGTCCTAGAGCAGTGTATGACACATAGTTGGAGCTCAAAAATATTTGTTATTTACTCATTCAAATAATTTACTTCTTTCATAAAAAAGATTTTTCAGTCAATGACATACAATTTGAGTTGGAATAATAGGTTTACACTGAGCAATCCAAGTGTTTTATCTAATATTCCTTACAATCAGTACCATATGTTTATAAGATGGGTAACTTTTTTAGGTTTACAGAATGTGGTCAAAGACACAGTTTCCATGACAAACTGAATTGTTTTTCAAAGAACTAAAAGCAAGTTGTGATCATCTCTTGATATGCTCTCACATAAACAGCTAGCCAAGAGATCAGAAGGAACTAATGATTTCAAGGGCCTCAAGGAAATTACTGACCAAGTGTAGAATTGATGTGAAAAATAAAATGCTTCATGAACAGAAATGCTCATAATACAAAGAAATTTATTTCCAGTTTGACTCTATTCAAAGTATTTGGACAATTATAAACATGATATAATGCTGGTTCAATTCAAGACAAAACGTGGTTACCCAATTAAATGCAAACATTAATTACACAAATTTACTGATTATAATATTTGAAACAAATCTGAATCAAAACATAAACAACACAATAGCTTCTTAAAACCAAAGACAATAAAAGTAGAAAAAATACCTTGCAGTTCTGTAGCAGTCGTATGAGATGTTCAAAGCAGTTACTATTAAGAAAAATGGCCTGAAGGACAGGCCTATCTGTGCACTCTAACATGGCTGTGATGGTATCTAGGAAAATAAAAATAAAATTGTTTATGTAAAAGTGAAAGATTTGGGATCATACAAACATTTACTCCAATCATATTTTTAATTTAGGCTTTTCAGTTGAGAAAAGATATAAACTAATTGAGAAATAATAGGGATGAAGAACAGAAAACAAATTCTGTACTTGTTATGTGATAGGAAAAATAAGTTTTATATTTTATTATTTCAAATATTTAACTTTTTATATATGAGTGGTATTTAAATTTACCATAGATTTGTTTTAATTGTTCTTCTATTATATGGCTTCAGTCTAAACTAACTATGGCACCTAACTTGTTTTAATAAGCAGCACCTGGTTATGTCTGGCAACACAGTTTCATTTACATACTATTAAATTAATATATGATAATTATGAAAATGAGACTTAGATAATGAATCCATTTGTGATATGTTCTGCTTTCTTTTTTCTTACTGAACGGATATCCTCATCCAAAAATCAAGGGACAGGTGGCATGGGCAAAACCTTAGTCCTAACAAAAACAGAATTCTCATCTGCCATGCCAGAGACCTGGGTTCGATTCCCAGAGCATGCCCATGTAAAAAAACAACCAAACAACAACAAAAAAAACATAAATAAAATAACAGACTCAGAAAAAACTGTCTTTGTGTAATACTCACTCAACATTTTGATCTGTAGACCTATGAACCGGGCTTCCCATTGTCTGGACCTCTTTTGATTAGGTAAAGCTGAATGATCTGAATTCATTAATTTAAAATAGTTTTCCAAAATAGAACTGGTTTCCACTTGGCGCTGGTCAGAGCTGCTAGTCAAAAGGATATGTACCACTTCTGTAAGGCACTTCAGAGTTAGTTCTACTTTTCTACCAACTTCTTCAGGATCTCTATCCTCCCAGGAATCACAATCTGCCAAAACTCGCATAAGAACTTCCAATGTGGCTGGAGAAATTGCTTGCAAAGCATTTCTCTGAAAAATTAGAGACAATAAAGATAAAACCCAAACCTAAATGAAGTTCTGTATGTATGCAACAACAAAGAGAATTTAGTAATTGTGCAGACAGTTTTTTCTCTTAATGAATCAAAATACATTTTAAGCAGGTACTTTAGTAAATTCTGTAGGTGGTTTTATACACATATTACATTTTCTCTTCCTCAATACTAACAGCACTCTGATTTTATTGAGGGTAGGAATCTGCCCACATAGAAAACTTACTTTCTAGTATTTCTTGCAGCTATGGGTATGCATGTGAGAGAGTTCTGGTCAAGGATGTTTGACAGGAAACTATCTAGAAGGCATCACTTTACAAATGAAAAGGGAAGAACTTTTTACCTTGGCTCTTTCAACCTTTTTCCTGACTAGAATGCAGACTCGCTATTTGTAACCACCTTTAAATAAGAGAAGACTAGTGCAAGAATCAAATTAAAAGGCTAGAGAGAGCAAAGCAGCAATAGTGAAAGACCTCAGGTCCTTGATGATATGATTAAGCTGCCATACACCCAGAACTGCCTACATCTGGTTTTCTTACACAGGATGGAAAAAAAAAGCTCAATTTGATTAAGCTTGTTAGGTTTTCTGTTGGTTATAGCACACGCATTCTAACTGATAGAGATTTACAAGATGATTATGTTTGCTCTCATTTTACAAATGTATTTCTAAAATGCCAGAAACTAAGTATTGGTAGCTACATTGAGGTGACCTGTAGAATTGGAAATAAAAATATATAATGCCATGGGTGCAGGGGTGGTTCAGTGGTAGGATGTTCACCTTCCATGCAGGAGACCCGGGTTCAATTCTTGAACCATGCACCCCCCCCCAAAAAAAAATACATATATATATTACCCAAAATCATTAGTTGAAATATAATGAATCAGAACATAATTATGTAAAGTCATTTGAAAGTAACAGCACGTAGACCATCAGGACTCATAACAATCAATAATCATTAACATAATATCCATAGCAAGTGCTACTATAAAAGAAACTGCTAAAGGTTCAATATTTATTCTCTCCTATCTTATTAAGAGAACCCCAGTTGTTTTCTAGGCACATGACTACCTAGAAGATTACATTTCCTAGCCTCTCCTACGGCCCAAGAAGCAAGTTTCACCAAGTATTTAACTGGGATATTTATGCTTTCTTTGCTGACATATGTCCAAGTTTGGTAAATGGGATCAGTAAGAAACTGTCAGCTTTTTTCAGCATCTTCTTAAAAAATAGTTGGCACATGCTGTTTGTCTCCTTTATCATCTCTCCATCCTTCTTTGTGCCCAAAATGCAGACATCATGGTATGAACTCTTGAAGCTACCTTGCAGCATGAGGTACAAGCGAAGATGACAGATTAATAGTCAGAAGGAACCCAAGTCCCTGAAGATCCTAGAGATGTGATATTTACTCTGATCTACTTATTGCTACTTTGATTTTACTGAGAGAGAAATAAATTCCAAATTTAAACTGTTATAATTTTAGTATCAACTGCTACTTACAGCAGATCTTAAATATAATTGATAGAATTGTGATTTAGTTAGTTCTTGTAAGGGCAGACACTTTGTTAAGTGATTTAAATATATATCATTTAGTCCTTATGACTATGCTGAGGTATGACTTTTATACTACAAAAAAAAGGGAAATAAATGCATGTAAATAGTTTATTTAAGGTCACACAAATAATTAGAGATAGACATGGGATTCAAATCAATGTCAGCATGTCTCCAAAGCCACTTGCTTTCAATATAACACAAAACAGAATTACTTTGATTGTATTAACAGATCTAAAGAGCCAATATGTCAATGGGAAGCCCAGGCACAAAGCTTTGGGAAGGGAGACCAATCACTGAACTTCAATATTTCAACTCTTTATGAGAAGGCCATTCCTATACCTTTAGATATTTAATTCATCTAAATAACCTTGTACTGATGTCATATTCAACAAGCAACCTTCTGACTTCCACATAGATCTAACTGTAGCTATGATCTGATCACAAGGGTTTTGAGTATTTTCAGTGCATAAAATTATAAATTCGTCTTCTAGTATTTACTTAATTTTCAGTGAGTTTTAATTACTAGAGTCTACCAAGCTTGATTAAACCTAGGGACTAACAAGAATGAATCTCTGTGTGTTCAAAAACAGAATGCAATACAACCAGCTCCTTCATTAGTCAACAACAATGCCACTTCTGTTTTCATTCATGTATACTTATTGATTCTTTTTCTCAGTGGAGGACAAATGTTAGAAATAAGGTAGTTACCATTCTAAAAGGAGGGTATCAACCAATAAAAGAAGGTGACTGAGCAAACTTAAGCTGAAAAATAAGATACCGGTCACCATCCCTCTCACTTCAAGGAGATTCTTATCTTCTACCCCAGTGAAGAGGAGAATGTAAAGTACCCAGCAGGAAACCTAAGCAGTGATTCTGGCCAGGCCTAAAAAACAGATAGGGTAAGAAAACAAAATAGAAGGGAATTTCAAAAGGGCTCTATAAGCTAACAGAATATTGTACTAGGGTAAGAAGGAATAAAAATAATAAAGAAAAAAAATGCCATCACATACAAAGGCTATTCCCTGGATAAAAAAAATAGAAACAAAAAATGGAGAAAAGACAAGGCAGAAGTAGAACTGTATAATTACCTCCCAGATAAGAAACTCTTAATGTCAGAATGGAATTCTTAAGGTTAATACACAAAAATATAAATCTAAACTGGGTATATTAAATAAAAAAAGGATTGTCTAAATATATCAAACTGTTTATGAAATTCACTTGAAAAATAAGGATTACAGTCTCTTAAATCTCCAAATTGAAGAGAAAATAATAGATAAGTTATAAAATAATCAGAAATTTCCTACTGCTGTAAGATTAAAAGAGGTTCGTGGACTCAAATAAATGTTTAAGTATTAACCTCCTTATTGTCTTCCTAAAGATAAGTAAAGATTTCTTCCTATGCACCCAAGAAAAAGGTAATATACCAGTATATTATTGGTATAATTTTAAATGTTTAAATAAAATTTACGTTTTTTAAAATAGAGGTTTCCAAGGCTTTAAATAAAATTATAATTTAAACATGTAATATGGTATAATGTAAAGAACATAGTATATTAAAGTTAGTAGGACAATGTTTCATGTGAAAGAAAAGATAATTCCATCCTTAATTTAAGACAAAAGTGAAAGTGAGACAGCATGTAGAAGAAAGGAAGGGAGGGAGGGAAGGAGGGAAAGAAAATAATAAAGAAACAAGTCTTAGTAAATTTAAATTCAAATCATTGAAATGAAGAGGACCACAGAATTCAGGGAACCTCTGGACTTGGATGGGAAAATGTTGTGTCTTTATTTTCACTAATCTCTAACTGAAATTTAGTATTTTCTTTAATGTTATACATAGCAACAAATCACAATATAATTAACACTCCTTATGACTTTGTCACCAAAGAAATCTATACATTTGCACATATTACAATTGTTATAGTACCTTGAAACAAAATTACATTACTAGACTTGCTGCTAGATCTTTTTATTTAGTAGTTATAAAAAAGAAGCACATAGGGACCCATGGGTGGTTCAGTGGTAGAATGCTCGCCTTACATGCAGGAGACCCAGATTCGATTCCCGGACAATGCACCACCACTGCCCAAAAAATAAGCATATAGTACTATGTCACAGATTTGTTTTATTAGCATTTGGACGACTGCATTTCCATATTGATTGTGTCATTTATAATCATTCAATTATACATTTTATTTTAGGCATTCAAAAGCATTCTGACAAGAGGCTTTATCAGATGGTCAATGGAGTTTGAGGTATAAAAAAGTGTTAAGAATCCCTGACCTAAGCTATATGGCTTAAGAGCACATGTAGAATGTACTTTCTTAATTATAATCTTATTGTTACATGGTTGCTATAGTTAAAATTTACCACATACAGCTTTTAAGTCACCCAACTTTTTAAGAAATTCATAAACAGTACTAGATCTCCTTTCTTGTAAATAATAAAAGACTAGTTGGGCTCACCGAAAAAAATGCATATGAATCTAGCATATATGCATTTTGTAATTATAAGTAAGCTGAAGACTGACTAAATATTTGGAAGCCAAACCGAGAGAGTTTTATTTCATCAAGTGGACTAATAGCATTTGAAAGCCAGGACAATTAAAATATCATGACGTTCAAAAAAAGAAAGGACTACATTGTTTCCTGGAAAATCTACAAAAGCCAACAGAAATTGTTAAGCATGTTATTTGCCCAGTAATTTTATTATTAGTACTAGTATTATTATTTAGGGTATTTTGTAAGTTAAAAAAAAAATGGAAAGAAGTAGATAAGTTTTAAAGAAGATACAAAGCTAGAAAAATATTTGTATGGTTAATAAAATTATAAAAAGACAAAGACTATAAATTCAATAATCCATGAAAAGCTCTTTGCATTGTTAACTATTACTTTATATATTAACTTTCAACACCTTCCTCACCTGCCCACCGGCTACAATGGCTCCAAATAGGTGCAATAAGCAACACTTAAGAGTTTCCTTGAGATGTTCACTTTCCTGAAAACATTCTGTGAATATAATAAACAAATAAATAAATAAGATTTCTCTTTCACAGTATGATTTATCTCTAAGGAATGATTGACATTGAAGCATAAAGTACTATTTGTGAAGGCTAAATTTGTTAAAAGGCAAGAATTATATGCATTTTTTTCACAGGAAAAGAAAAGAAACCATCAATTGGGTAGAATTTTAGGTATATTATTTATATTATCTCATTTAATTCTACTAAACCCCACATGAGAGCAATACTTCACCCCCATTTATAAGTCCTTTCTAGTGCCAATATTGTAAAATTCTATAACAATTTTTCTTTAAATATTACATATTTTTATTGTATACATTCTCCACCATAATGTCTTTGTTTTGTTTTAATTTAAAATGCCCTGGTTATTAGTATATCATTTTGTATTGTGGTAACATATATACAACATAAAATTTCACATTTTAACCACTTTCAACAATATAATTCAGTGGTAGTAATTATATTTTTAATATTCTGCAACCATCACCACCATCCATACAAAAAAACTTTTTCAGCATCCAAAACAGAAACTTTCTCCACATTAAGCAATAATTTCCCATGACTGCCTTATCCCCAGCCACTGGTAACCTCTAACCTACTTTCTCTAGATATTTCATATAAATGTAATCATGCAATACTTGTTCTTTTGTGTCTGGCTTATTTCACTTAGCATAATTTGAAGATTCATCCATGTTATAGCATATCAGCACTTCATTCATTTTTATGGCTGAGTAATATTTCACTGTTTGACTATACCACAGTTAGACTTTCTATTCATCTATTGATGGACACTTGTATTGTTTCTACCTTTTGTCTATTACAAAGAAAGCTTCTTTGAACATTGGTGTATAAAGATCAGTTCAAGTCCCTGTTTTTAATTCTTTTAGGTATATACCTAGGATTGGAATTGCAGGGTCATATGGTAATTCCACATTTCGGTTTCTGAGGAACTGCCAAACTGTTTTCCACAGTGGTCGCACCATTTTACATTCCCACCAACTTAATATGAGCGTTTCTATTTTCCCACATACTTGTCAACACTTATTATTTTTATATCTTTTTTAATAACTGTTCGAGTGGGAGTGATGTATATTTCACTGTGATTTGTATTTGAATTTCCCTAATGGCTAATGATGTAGAATATCATTTCATATGTTTATTGTTTATCTGTATGTCTTCTATGGAGAAATACCTAGTGAAGTTCTTTTCACGTTTTTTAATTGGATTGTCTTTTTGTTTCGAGTTGTAGGTATTGTATCTTAACATACACATCTGCTTTTGTCAATTCTATGATTATAGAGCAAAGCACTACATCTACGTATCATAATTTACTTAACCTGTTCTCTACTGATAAACTTTTATACATCTCCCCTTTCTTTTGATGCTGCTAAAAATTCTGAATGAACATCCTTTTGCATATATCGTTACACACAGAGAAGATTATAGCAATGGAGTTACTTCCAATGGTATATATATAACAAATATTACCAAAATGGGACAGTTTTGAGGTAAAAAAGTACTGATAGAAATTTATAATGAAAACAATCAAGTCATTCCAGTGATGTTAGAATAACTGCCTTCCTGCTATGAAACAACTAGAAAACTGGACAAAAGTTTCTAAAGATTGGGTCACAGAACTGTGATATACAAAAGAAGGGAAACAAACAAAATGAGTCCAAGGATTATCACTACTTCCTGCTTGGAAACACTTTCTGGACAACTGCACAAGAAGGAGGATCCTAAAAGAACATAACCATCTTGCTGAATTGAGAGAGAAATCAAAGTTCCAGAAGGCTGAGGTATGGGAAATTGTAAAGCACAGCACTGGAGAGGAGGAAGCTATATGGAGAAAGATCTTCAGAAAGATGCATACAATTCCCTTTGAGTCTGAGTCCTCACATGAGTAGTATGAATTATCAAAAGATGAACACAGAATTACTAGGAAGCCATAACCTGAATAATTCTCAGATGTTATACAAGGATGGGAGATGGCAGTCCATTCAGCCAAAGTGGTTACACAAGAAAGATAACACATATGAAGGATGTAATATTGTATATATATTCTAAGCATAAGACTGATGAAATGGCTATATTAGTATCTGACAAAGTAGGAAAAGACTATTTTCAATGCAATGTAAGGAATATTTCATATATAGGGGGAGAGATTTCATTTCAAAAACAGGTCAATTTATCCAAGGTTGCAAAGTCCACTCAATCGGGAAAGAACAGTCTCTTCAACAAATGGTGATGGGAAAACTGGGTAAACATATGCAAAGAATGAATGAGGACCCCTATTTCACACACTATACAAAATTTAACTTAAAATGGATCAAAGATCTAAATACAATAATCACAACTACAAAATTCCTAAAAAAATTCAGGGAAGCATCTTCAGGATCTTGTATTAGACAATGGTTTCTTACACCATACCCAAAGCACAAGCAACAAAAGGAAAAAACTGATAAATTTTGACCATCAAAAATTTAAAATTTCTGTGCAAAGGACTATCATAAATGTAAAAAAGATAACCCACTCAATGGGAGAAAATCTATGAAAACCACATATCTCTTAAGGGCTTAGTATTCAGAATATATAAGAAAATCCTTCAATGTAACAATAAAAAGACAAACAACCCAAATAAAAAAACTGGGCAAAAGACCTGAACAGTCATTTCTCCAAAAAAGGACATATAAATGGGTAAAAAGTACACAAAAAGCTGTTCAACACCATTAGCTATTAGGGAAACGCAAATCAAACCATAATTAGATACCATTTCACACCTACTAAAATGCTTACTATTGTAAAAATAGAAAATTACAAGTGAAGGAGAGAATGCAGAGAAATAGGAATATTCATTCATTGCTGGTGGGAACACACAATGGTGCAGGCACTATGGAAAAGTTTGGCAGTTCCTCAGGAAGCTAAGTATAGAATTATCATATGACCCAGCAATCCCTCTAATACACTTAAAAGAACTTGAAAGCAGAGACTCAAACAGATATTTGCACACTGATGTTTGTAGCAGCATTATTCACAGTTGTCAAAAGACGGAAGTAACACAAGTGTCCATCAACCAATAAATGGATAAACAAAATGTAATATATTCATCCAATGGAATATAATTCAACATTAAAAAAAGGAATGAGATTCTTGTTCATGCAATAATGTGGATGAACCTAGAAGACATTATGTTGAGTGAAATAAGCCAGACACAAAATTAAAAATATTGTATTATCTCACTGAAATGAAATAATTAGAATAAGCAAATTCATAGAGTTAGAATCTAGAACATAGGTCATGAGGAACTGGGTTAGAGGTGGGGGATCAGGAAGTAATGCTTAAATTGTACAGAGTTTCTATTTGGATTGATTGTAAAGTTTTGGAAATGGTTAGTGGTGATGGTAGCTCAATATTGTGAGTGTAATTAACGGCACTGAATTATATATGTGAAAGTGGTTAAAAGGGGAAATTTTAGGTCATATATATGTTAATAGACTAAAAAGTAAAAGATAAAACAGGACTGTACAACATGATGAACTCTACACAAAACAACGGACTATGGTTAATAGTACAATTATTAAAACATTCTTTTATGAATTATAACTAACGTACCAAACTAATGCAAAGTGTAATTCACTCTAATGTAAACTATGACCCAACAATTCCTCTAAATGGCTATTGTTAATAATACAATTATAATATTCTTTCATCAATTGTAACAAAGGCACCACAATAATGGAAAGTGTTAAAAATGTGTGTGGGGAGGGCTATATGAGAAAACTGTTTTTTTAAATGAGTTTTCTGTAAACCAACAACCTCTCTAATTAAAAAAAAAATTTAAAGAAAACTATGATTAATATTGTAAAAGTAGACAACATGCAAGTTCTGGTGTGTAATTTTGGCACAATAATGGAGATTTTAAAAATAATTAAATGCAAATGTTTGAATTGTAAAACACAATAGAGATGAAGAATGACTTCTATGGGTTCATCAGTAGACTCAACATAGCTGAGGAAGGAATAAATAAACTTGAAGATGTGTTGGTAGAAATTACCCAAATGAAATACAAAGATTAAAAAAAGTGAAAATAAAATATACTTTAGAACATATGAAACTGTGGGAACACATGAAATGGTCTAAAATGAGGAAAAAGAAGAAATAGAAATGGACATAAAAATACTCGCCAATAATTTTCCATAATTAACGACAGATATCAAACCATAAAACCTAGAAGTTCAGAAAACACACAGCAGGATAAATTTTTTTTTTAATTCAGGCACATCATTTTTAAGCTGCTGATAATGAAAGAAAAAGAGAAATTTAAAGGTATTCAGAGTAAACAGACCACATAAACAATAACTCCAGTAACCTGGATTAGCTATATACTGATATATTATCAGGAGTAAAAAGGGATATCGCATAATGATAAAATAATCAAGTTTGTAAGAATACATAATCCTGAATGTATAGGCACCTAATGACAGAGCTTCAAAACACTTTTTTTAACCATATGATCATTCCATTCTTGTTATATAATCAATAACTCACAATATCATCACATAGCTGTATATTCATCATGATCATTTCTTAGAACATTTGCATCAATTCAGAAGAGAGAAATAAAAATTCATACATACCATACCCCTAATCCCTCCCTTTCATTGATCACTAGCATTTCAATCTACTAAATTTATTTTAACATTTGTTCCCACTATTATGTATTTATTTTTAATTCATATGTTTTACTCATCTGTCCATAAGGAAGACAAAAGGAGCACTAGACACAAGGTTTTCACAATCACACAGTCACATTGAGAAAGCTATATCATTATACAGTCATCAAGAAACATGGCTACTGGAATACAGCTCAACATTTTCAGGCAGTTTCCTCCAGCTTCTCCATTAAACCTTTACTAAAAAGGTAATATCTATAAAACACTTATGTTTCATCACTTTACAATTAAAAAAAAAAAAAACAGGTCAATTTATCAAGATGATGTAATAATTCTGATGGTGTTTCCACCTAATTACCAAGCTCCAACATATATAAAGCAAAAAATGACTGAAGTAAATGGTCAAAAGGCAGATGCAACAAAAATGTATATAACAGAGAATGTATAATCAAAATGGGCTATATTTATGCAATGCAATATTATTCAGCGATGAAAAGGAATGAGGTTCTGATACATGCTATCACATGTATGAAGCTTAAAGGTATTACATTGAATGAAATAAGCCAGACAAAAGGACAAATGTTATATAATCTCATTTATATGAAATACCTAGAATAGGCAAATTCCTAGAGCTAGAATGTACATTAGAGGTTACCAGGGTCTGGAATTAGGGAGTAGTCATAGAGAATTAATTGCTGAGTGTACAAAGTTTCTGTTTTAGTAATGAAAAAGTTTTGTTAATGGATGGTGGTGATGATTACACAACATTGCAAATTGTAATTAATGTCCTGAATTGTACACTTAAAAATGATTAAAATGGCAAATTTAACATTATATATATTTTATCACAATGAAAAGGCCAATTAAATGGGAAAAAATATCCCCAATAATCAAATTTGGAATAATTTTAGCATCAAAAAAGGTTAATGACTATAACGGATAATTAAACATTGAATAAATAGAAATCATTGTGTCCACAGCGATACTCAAATAAGAGAAAATGTAAACTTATTTGCTCATCAGAAATGACTACGATACAAACTCACTTGAAAGCAGAAACTAAAAGGGAAAAATTTAAGCCTTTTAGACTGCATTTTTAGGAACAACTGTAGCTCATCCCCAGTTGATGAGAGAAAATTCTTTTTTACAGAAGAATATAACAGCAAATAAATGTATAAGGGATGACAGAATTAGAAAATCCCACGTTTACAACCCTAAATTAATGAATTAAATAATTCATTCAGATACACGTCATCAGTGCATATTAAAACATAATATGAAAAGATATTGGAAAACAAGATATGTGCCTAAGTATCATACGAAGGGTAACTTACTAAATTCCAAAAGAAAAACTGTATCATTATAATGAAGAGATTTTATCACCAGTGTGAGTTAATGAGTTAATAAAGGTTTAGCAAAACCCTTGTACCTTCTCTTTGGGAAAATGTATCCAGAATTATTTCATTGGAAATGTGACAAATGTGAACTATCACTTGTCTTACCAGGCAACTTTAGTTATGGTAAAAATGGCCCATGATCTGGTCTGAGAGGAACAAGAATGAGCTATAAATGCCTGTGCGAACTTATAACTTGAGGCTTCTCTGATTGCAATAAAACATAATTGAGGCATTTCCCTTCCCAGGATTTGGAAACTGTTATTCCCACAAGCTATTATAAGATATAACTGCTTATATGCAGTGTGGGCTTTTAAGCTAGGGAGGCTCCCACATCCACAAACCCTCACTTGAAGAAACAAAGAATAGCCCTTGAACTACTGTGAGGCCTCCTGTTGAACAGAAACACATTATACTGTTCTACTGGAATGCTGGGTCTTCTGTCCTCTAAGTAAAACTAGTGCAAGAAATGTCCTATTGTGGACATGTGAGTTTGATTGTCTACTTGAAGCCATTATAACCACTGGTGCTCAAGTACAGCAGGCATTGTAATCACCTTCATCAATCAATCAAACAAGAGAATTATTGCCGTCTTGTTTTATTTCTCAGGAAAAAAAGAAAGAAAAAAGAACTGGAGCAAGTGGGCAATATATTAAATCCTACAAATTCAAGTGGGAAATACAAATTCGAGTGGCAAATACACAGTGCTCCTTTTGTATTATGTATAGTTGTTTTTTTTGGTATAATTTTGACATGATATATTTTTTTATACGGAAGAAATCTAAGGCATATTATAGGCCACACATACTGTGGCAGAATTTCTTAAGGTTTACAGTTTCAGAAAAAAATATTCTAAAATATACCATTGTCATTAAAATATTCAGTTATTCTCAAAAGAAAAACACTTTGAGAACCGTAAATTAAATAAACTAAGAACAAAAATCACAGCCAAACACAATTCAAGTACTCTAGTAGTAGGTTCTTACAACTTTCATCTTATATATTCACAAAGTTGAATCAAGGTCAGAATCAATGTAAGAATAAGAAAGCAAGATAAAAATCAAAGTTAGAGATATACAATGTATTACTTACGGTAAAAGAAAGGGACAAACTCCACCGTGAGAGAAGCTGGTTTGTATTTCTGTCTGCTCTTTTCCACAGTACTAAGGATTCGTCTATCATTAAAAATAAGTGAATAAATTATAACATGGACAAGTGGTATGGCACAATTATAAAACAAATTTAATTTTTAATTTTGATCTGTGTATTCAATGATACATCTTGATGATTTGCTTAATCTTGAAAATAAGTTAAATCAATAAGTTAAATTCCATCAATTAAAGATTTCTTCATTAAAGGATTTCTTCCTTGGAATTAAGCAACATTTTAAAATTGCGTAACGGCCAAATACAGCAGCCAGGTTAAGTCTTCAAAGTCTTCCTATCAAATGGAAATTGATAAAGGAGTCTGGCCTTAAATTTTCCATTCTGTAAAAGAACATTGCAGTACTACTAATTTGACAGCTAAGGCTAGTAGCTCATTACTACAGTACAACTGAAATTCATCAGAAATCAGGCTACTGCTGCCACTTTCTGATGCACAAAAGTCCAAAAGCATTAACATCATTCATCTTACGGATATAGTTCCAGTATGCACCGGGATTATTTTGTTTTTAATGACAGTTCCAATAGTTTTAATGGCTATAATATTTACACAGACTTTGGTAAGACCAACACAAACTAAATGTGCTTTCACTAAGAACATTTCATAATCCCTATATTTGTTTTTTATTTCAAACACATTACTGCATCTTATTAATTAAGATCATTATCAGAGATTTATTTGTCAATAAAAAATTTACTGGAGTTTCAAATAACAAATTCAGTTATATAGTAGAAAAATTAATTTTAAAAGGATGAAAATGTCTTAGGTTTCTCCATGAGATTATTTCTATTTTGTGCATTTATTATAAATTACAGCATGAACTAATAGATATCCAAGAAACACAGACAATAATAAATATCCTCACCTGATTAACATAAAGAAATGTACTTTTGCAATCTGGGATTAATGACTCATTCAAAGACACTGTATTAGATATAACATATAAATAATTTCCATTACAATTACAGAAATTTAATACGCTAACAAAGAAAAGTGGTGAGAACTATTATACTTCTTTTAATACAAATATTAAGGCATAACTAATTTGGACTGCATGTTTTCAACAAATTGTTAGCAGAGCTGAAAATGAACTAGCTCTTGTATGATTTTTAGCACATAGCATACTTGAATCCTCCATTATCATGTGATGATATTTAGGCCAAGTCTGTAGCATTTAGCAAATACTAATATATGTCAACTGGTTTCTGAGAGGACTCCACCACGTTTGTATTTATCTCAGTTTTCTAAGTTCATGTCCACTGATTAATTTAGTTGTGCTTCTTTTTTGTGTCCCCATCATATCCAGAATATAACTCTTTTTCTTAATTTTTAAACTTTTAATTTAGAAATAATTTCAAACTCTCAGAAAAGTTGCAAAAACAAGAATAATACAAAGGACATCAAAATATAATTTACCCAGGTATATTATTAACATTTTATTCCCAACTGATTAATGATGGGAATCTTCTCCCCTCCAGTCCAGAGTCAGGTTTTATATTGGGTTGTTGTGTCTCTTCATCCTCCTTTAATCTAGAACACTGCTGTGGTAGGTAGATTCAGTTGTCAACTTGGCCAGGTGAAGGCACCTAGTTCTGTTGCACCTAGTTCTGTTGCTGTGGACATAAGCCAATGGTACACGAACCTCATCTGTTGTTAATTACATCTGCAGTCGGTTAGGAGGCGTGCCTGCTGCAATGAAGGACATTTGACTTAATTGGCTGGTGCTTAAATGAGAGAGCACAACGTAGCACAGCCTAAGCAGCTCAGCCCAGGCTCATGGAGATGAAGAAAGAAATCACCCCAGGGAACGCTGTTGGAACCCAGAGGTCTGGAGAGAAGGCCAGCAGAGACCATCCTGTGCCTTCCCACGTAAGAAAGAACCTCAGTGGAAAGTTAGCTGCCTTTCCTCTGAAGAACCAACAAAATAAATTCCCTTTTATTAAAACCCAATCTATCTCTCGTGTGTTGCATTCTGCCAGCTAGCAAACTAGAACAACTGCCAGCCTTTCATTGTGACATTTTAAAAGAATACTGTCTCTCCATCACTTTATTTCATCAGAATGTTCTTCATTTTGGATTTGCTTACTGTTTCCTCACAATTGGGTTCAGATTATGCATTCTTGGCTAGGATACCATAAGAGTAATATGGGTCCTTCTCAAGAGTTATCACATTTGGAGACACTTGAGAGGTATATGAAGTACATCTGCTTCTAACTGATTATTTTAATTTTGATCATCCAGTTAAGATACTGTTGAGTTTATCTATTTATAATTACTAATTTTTCCTTTGCACTTAATAAGTAGTCTGTGAGGAGCACCTGAAAACCATGCTTTCTCTTTTCCATTATCCTCTCTATCTACCAAGCCAGTCAATTACTGATATGGAAATTGTGAATTATTTCCCCAATGGTTTATAATTCTTTACTGTGATTATTTTAGTACAAGCACTGTCCCAAATTTGGCCAGCAAGAGCCCCAGAGTATAACTTTAATGTAATTAAATTATTTTTCTCTGTGCACAGCCAATAAATCTTATTGAACTTGTTCTGGGCACAAATAAAACTTTTTTAATATAGACGTGAATGAATAAAAAAGTTATTTTGAGGGAAGATTTCTTTTCCTAAACTTATTTCAGTTCTACTTAAGGAAACCTTTCTAATTATATGAGGTTCTGCAAGCAGAATCAAAATCAAGCTAACAGGTTAATCAAATCTATTAATCTAATCTAAGCACATGGAGGTATGAAAAATATCCATCTGTTTCATCAAACAAGAAAATAAATAATTATAATGGCTTTGTATTTAGAATTATACTAATTTTAACACAATGAAAAAGGAAAAAATACATAAATACATACTTCAAATTTCTATTTAATGCACAATCAGATGAATAAATAAGGTATAAGTATTTGCTACTGATTCCTTGAATGAGTCTCTTGTGAGCTACAGAGTTTTCCTAATTCCATGATTTATGTGTATTATGTTTCCTATCCCTGTCAAAGTCATATGCAAAATGAAAGAAACCAAAATCTAAATCACTACTTTAACCATTTACCTCTGAAGTATAATTCACACATCATGGGCAAGTAATGCATATTACAGATGAGAAAGATATGGACTGCTTCTAGCATAATTCCTGGTATATATAATGCATATGCTCATTAAATGCAACCACTCATCCCTCTACTATGCATTCTGCCTCCTGCTGCCATCCCACATATGCATAATTCTCTTTCTACCTTATGTTATAGTACTTTAAGTTCTTTTTTGTTTTTAGCTCTCAAAATGTGTTTTCTTTCCCCAAGTACCAATTTTATTGGTTTTAATTTGTTCTGATATATATTTTTATTCTCTCTCTTTTTTGCCCATCTTTAAATTCATTCTGCTCTAATTATTCCTTTTAAAATCTTCTCCGTCATTTTCTAACCATGATTTTCTGTTCCTCTTTCCATATCTGTCTTGATGCGTATAAAGAAAAATTCCATGTAATTGTTTCACAATTTAAAGGGGTCTCTTAGATTTGTCAATACTGGCAAGTTCAAGGTAGAGGATGTGTGTGTTTTAGTTTTCTAAACTGCTCAAGCAATTACCATTGAGTCAGGTTAAAGAATTTGTCAGGTTAAACATGATTTTAACTTGAAAAAATCAGGCTGCTCATGATTTTGAAGCTGAAAGTCCAAATGAGGTGTCATCAAGGTGATGCTTTCTTCTTGAAGACTAGTATGTTAGGGCTGGCTGTCAGTAATCCTTGGCCCTTGGCTGCTCTGTCACATGGCAAGGCACACAGCAACTCTCCTGGCCCTGCTGTTGTCTTCCAAGTTCCAATGGTAATCAGCATCTTGCATCCGTGGCTTTTCATTCTCCGTCTGAATTTCATTCCACGTAAAGGACTCCAGTAATGAGGTTAAGTCCCATCCTGGTTGGGCTGGGTCACACCTTAACTGGAAGAAATCTCGTCAGAAGGTCCTACTTACAATGAGTTCACACCCACAGGTACAGATTAAGTTTAGGAATCTGTTTTTTTTTTCTGGGGAATATATAGCTTCAAACCACCACAATGGGGAAGTACCAAGAGTGAGAGAAAGAGAAATACTTCCCTCTTAAATCCATGGCATAAATTTCAAAATAGAGAGACTATAGTCAGGAACCAAAGAGCTGAAAAAGAGAAATCTTGATAAAGAGTCACGAGTAGCACATAGACAAAGGCAAAAGGTTGTCACTAGAGTTGGCTAGTTTGGAAAAGCAACAACAACAGTATTGTCACTAGTGCTACTAGCCAAATATTTCCATTTCTACCCATTGGGAGTAGGGAGAATTGAACTTCTTGGCCCCATTTTGGTAAATGTGGCTGTGTGTCTAGTTCTGGCCAATCAGTTCAAAATTAAAATGAGATGTATCACATGTCATGTCCAGAAAAATACATTAAATTGCCAACGTAAGAGTTTTCTTTCACCTCTCATGAGAGAGGAAACTTTGAGTGACTGTGATAATTAGAGGCACCCTGCCAACCCACAGTAAACAGAAAGTATGAACAAGAAATAAATTTTGTTATTCTAAGTCCCTTGTTACTGAAACACAATTTAGCCTATGCTGACTGATACAACATCTTTGAAGAGGCAATTTCAAAGCACTTTCTCTCTGATAAAAGGGACATATTACAAGCTCACTATAAAAGGAAGTGTTAGAAGGTCATTAGTATCTCTCCATTAATAAAGTCAAGAAAAGCCTCATGAGAACTTCTCTCAATGCACAAAGGAAAGCATATGTATAAATAAGCAAAGGAGCCTGCTGTACTTAATTGCTGGGATACTTGTTGCTATTATTTCTATTCTTACTTCTTGCTTTAACTAAAGGATATGCTTTTATTGCAATAAAACAGAATTGCAATACAGAATATACAAAGTATGTGCTAAACACACACTCTCTCTTATTATCAATTCTTCACCATCACCTAATGGTGACTATTCAAATGAGGGTATACATCCCCAAAACCCTGAAAAGCCTATAAAATCAAACTCTTAGTACTAAAATGTTTCAATCACGTTACAGGAAGTAGGAATTTCTTATAACTGGGCCAAGCTAAACTGAAAATGAAAACAGAAAAATCTTGAGACTAAAAATGTGGCAGAATTTGGTAAACCTAAAAAAGAAGTATGACTGAGTGTGATGACACACCTCCTCTTATTCTATACCCTCAGGAAAGAATGAAACATGAGTTTAAAACTCTTTTCTCTGAACTCTGAACAGATAATTAAAGTACTGTCACTATGCTCCATACCTAACATTCTATATTCTCTCTGCTTTGTGATGCGAGGTCAGGCACTCTGCAAAACTTATTTCTCTTTTATCAGATGCCTCCTTTTTGGGTTCTCCTAAAACAGGTACTAAATAGACACTGGAAGAGAGAAAAATTGGAGAAAAAAAAAAAGCTGGTTCCTTATTGTCTTTTCTTCCTTTTCTTATTAGAATCACCCCCAACAACAGCTCTTAACTGTTACACTGGCAGTTGGTTCCTTATTTCAGTTTATTTTTGGTACTCTCCAAATAGCCTCTTCAGACTCCCTCAATGATACCAGCACCAACTAAGCAATGTTCTTTCTCAGAACTCAAATCCCAAATGTACTGCAGGAACATTCTTCAAACATATAGATTTTGCTAACTCCAATCTCTGCCCTTGTTCACACAGCCCTAAGAAAGGTAACTACTTCCTCAAGTCACTATCTCTGAATCACCTTAGTGTCTTTCTTTTGCTTTTTTTTCAATTCTGTATAACAACTGTTTAAACCAACTCTTTCCATTATATTCTCTCTTTTGAAATATCTAGTGTGGTTTCTGTTTTCCTGACTGGAACCTGATTGACAGAAGCTCCAAAAAGGAAAGTAAATAGACAAAATATTGCTAAAATGTATTTTCAAAATATGAAACATGCTTTGAAATAAAGAACAAAAGAACATTTTTTGAAAAATATACATCCTACTTGATGCTACCACACTTTTAACATTTCTTATAACATTATTAGTATTCAAGTTTTTTACAAAATATAAAAAGACCAGATTTATTTATCAGTAAGTGTCATTCATCACTAATTAATTTCCTCTAATCATTTCTCTATCTCAGATTTAAATGTGTGGAATATCTACACATCATTCCATTTGCTTTCATAGAGAAAAAAAGCAGTTTTTAAAATTTTCATATCGCTAGAGGACAGGACATATGAAATCTGACACATAAAAAAACTATAAGGAAAAGAAGGGAAAAATATGAATAGGGTATCAGGAAACTGAATGACGATATGAAGTGCACAAATATACGTGTTGAGGGTGTCCCAGAAGAAGAAAAAGGAAAAGGAGCAGAAAGACTAATGGAGGAAATAATTCCTGAAAATTTCCCATTTCTTATAATGACATAAAATTACACATACAAGAATAGCATACCCTAAACAAAACATATCCAAATACACGTACTCCTAGACATTTACTAATCAGACCGTCAAATATCAAAGACCAAGAGAGTATTGAAAACACCAAGAGAAAAGCATTCCATCACATATAGGGGGAGTTTAATAAGACTATGTGTAAATTTATCAGCAGAAACCATGGAGGTGAAAAGGCAGTGCTATGATACATTCAAGAATCTGAAAGAGAAAAACTGCCAATCAAGAATTCTATACCCAGCAAAACTGACCTTCAAAATCGAGGGGGAGTTTAAAATATTTTTAGACAAACAGTCACTGAAAGAATTTTTGACTAAGAGACTGGCCCTAACGAACTAAGAGGACACTACAAGGAGATAGGAAAAGACAGAAGAGAGGTCGAGAAGAGTACAGAAATGAAGACTATCAGTAAAGGTAAAAAGAGGGAAAAAAAAGATATGATATATAAAGTCCAAAAAACAAAATGGTAGAAGAAAGCATTACCTTTACAGTAATAACATTATGCCATCTACAGGAGACTCAGTTTAGACCCAAGGACAAAAATTGGCTGAAAGTAAAAGGTTGGGAAAAGATATTTCATGCAAACAACAACCAGTAAAGAGCAGGGGTAAATATATCAATATTCAACAAATTAGACTTTAAATGTAAAACAATTAAAACATATAAAGAAGGACTCTATGTATTAATGAAAGAGAAAATTCAACAAGAGCACATAACAATCATAAATATTTATGCACTGAGCCAGAGTGCTCCAAAATGCATGAGGCAAACACTGACAACATTGAAAGGAGAAATAGACACCTCTACACTAATAGTTGGAGACTTCAATTCTTCGCTCCCATCAATCAATACGACATCTAGACAGAGGATCAGTAAGGAAATAGAGCTTTTGAATAATATGATAAATGCAGTACAGATAAAAGACATTTACAGAACATTATACACCACAACAGCAGGATACACATTTTTCACAAGTGCTCATGGATCATTCTCAAGGACAGACTATATGCTGGGTCACAAAGCAAGTCTCAATAAATTTAAAAAGAATTAAATCATACAAAACAGTTACACCAATCACAATGGAATGAAGTTGGAAATCAACAATAGGCAGAGGGTCAGAAAATATGCAAATATATGGGGGCTAAACAACACATTAAACAGCCAGTGGGTCAAGGAAGAAATAACAACAGAAATCCATAAATATCTCAAGGCAAATGAAAATGAAAACATAACATCAAAATTTATAGGATATACAAAAGGCAGTGCTGAGAGGGAAATTTATCGTCCTAAATGCCTATATTAAAAAAGGAAAAAGAGCTAAAATTGAGGAATTAACTATTCAACTGGAAGAACAAGACAAAGAACAGCAAACTAACCCAAGAGCAAATAAAACAAATAACAAAGATTGGAGCTTAAATTAATGAAACTGAGAATATGAAAACAATCTAAAAAATCAACAAAACCAGAAGTTAGTTATTTAAGAAAATCAGTAAAATCGATGAAAACTTAGCTAGGTTGACAAAAAAGAAAGAGAAAGGAAGCAAATAAATAAAATTAGATATGGAAGAGAAGATAAAATCGCTGACACTGCAGAAATAAAGGAGGTAATGAGAGGATCCTATGAGCAACTATATGCTAATAAACTAGACAACGTAGATGAAATAGGCAATGTCCCAGAAATGCATGAACAACCAACAATGACTCGGGAAGAAACAGATGACCTCAACAAACCAATCACAAGTAAACAGACTGAATTAATCATCAAGAAGTTCCCCAAAAAGAAAAGTCCAGGAAGAAATGGCTTCACATGTGAATTCTACCAAGTATTCAAGAAAGAATTAGTACCAACCTTACTCCAACTTCAAAATAATTGAAGAGGGAAAGCTACCTAATTCATTCTATAAAGTCAACATCACCCTAATAATAAAGCCAGACAAAGATACTAAAAGAAAAGAAAATTAGATATTCTCTCTAATGAATTTAAATGCAAAAATCCTCAAATGAAAAAAAAAACCTTGCAAATCGAATCTACCAGCACATTAAAAGAATTATAAAAGAATTATATACTATGACCAAGTGGGATTTATTTCAGGTATGCAAGACTGGTACAACATAAAAAAATCAATTAATACAATACATCATATCAACAAATCAAATTAGAAACACCAGGTGATCATCTCAATTGATGAAGAAAAGGCATGTGACAAATTCAACATTGTTCTTGAGGAAAACACTTCAAAGGATAGGAATACAAGTGAACTTCCTCAACATGATAAAGCAAACATCCTCAATGGAGAAAGACTGGAAGCTTTCCCTCCAAGGATGCCCAGTGTCACCATTGTTATTCAACATTGTGCTGGGAGTTCTAGCCAGAGCAATTAGACAAGAAAAAGGCATCCAAATTGGAAAGAAGTAAAACTCTCATTGTTTGCAAATGATATGATACTATATGTTGAAAATCCCGAAAAATCTAAGGCAAAGCTACTAGAGCTAATAACTGAGTATAGCAAAGTGGCAGGGTATAAGATCGACACCCAGAAATCCGTAGTATTTCTATATACAAAGTGATGAGCAACTGAGGAAATAAAGAAATAATTCAATTTACAATATTAACCAAAATAATCAAATATATAGGAATAAATTTAACTAAGGATACAAAAGACCTATATGCAGAAAACTACAAGAAATTGCTAAAATGTATCATGGAAGTCGTAAATAAATGGAAGGGCATACCGTGTTCACAGAGTGAAATATTAAATATAGTTAAGATGTCAATTCTACCCAAATCATTTATTCTTCAACTCAAAAGAAATTAACTCAACAACAAAAAGACAAACAACCCAATTAAAAAAATGGCCGGAAGACATGAACAGACACTTCTCAGAAGAAACACAAATGGCTAAAAGGCACATGAAAAATGCTCAATTTCACTTGCTATTAGGAAAATGTACATCAAAACCACAAGATATCATCTGACATCCACTACAATGGTCATTATCCAGCTTTTTCTGGAGTGATGCAAATGTTCTAAAAATGATTACGGTGATGGATACACAACTATGTGATGATAGCCAATGATTGTACACCATGTATGGACTATATGCACGTAAAGACTCCTCAATAAAAATATTTTTTAAAAAACCACAATGAGATATCATCTGACACCCACTAGGCTGGCCATTACCAAATAAACAAAAAAGAGAAACTGACAAGTGCTGGAGAGGATGTGGCAATAAAGGCACACTTATCCACTATTGGGGAGAATATAACTCAATCTATGAGATCAACATCTATGAATATAACTCAATCTATGAGACCAACATCAACCTCAAACCAAAGCCAGATAAATACGCCATAGGAAAAGAAAACTACAGACCAATATCTCTTATGACAATTGATGCAGAAATCCTCAACAAAATACTAGCAAACTGAATCCAACACCAAATCAAAAGAATTAAACACCATGATCAAGTGGGATTGATCCCTGGTATGCAAAGCTGGATCAACATAAGAAGGTCAATTAATGTAATACACAACATTAACAGTATGAGGGGGGAAAAAACCACACAATCTTTTCAATTGACGGAAAACAGATATTTGACAAATACAGCACCCTTTCTTTTTTTATTATTTTTTTATTCAACATACAAATACAAACATTCTTACCATATGATCATCATTTTCGTTATATAATCAATAACTCACAATACCATCACATAGTTGTATATTCATCATCAAGATCATTTCTTAGAACATTTGCATCAATTCAGAAAAAGAAATAAAAAGAAAACAGAAAAAAATTCATACATACCATACCCCTTAGCGCTCCCTTTCACTGATCACCAGCATTTCAATCTCCTAAATTTATTTCAACATCTGTTCCCCCTATTATTTATCCATTTCTAAGCCATATGTTTCACTCGTCTGTCAATAAGGTAGATAAAAGGAACATCAGACACAAGGTTCTCACAATCACACAGTCACGTTGCAAAAGTTACACCACTATACAATCATCTTCAAGAAACATGGCTATTGGAACACAGCTCTACATTTTCAGGTAGTTCCCTCCAGCCTCTTCATTACACCTTAACTAAAAAGTTGATATCTTTATAATGCGTAAGAATAACCTCCAGGATAACCTCTCAACTCTGTTTGGAACCTCTCAGCCATTGACACTTTATTTTGTCTCATTTTGCTCTTCCCACTTTTGGTCGAGAAGGTTCTCTCAATCCCTTGATGCTGAGCCCCAACTCAGTCTAGGATTTCTGTACCACACTGACAGAAAGGTCCACATCCCTGGGAGTCATGTCCCATGTAGAAAGACAGAGGGCAGTGAGTTTGCTTGTCATGTTAGCTGAGAGAGAGAGGTCACATCTGAGCAACAAAAGAGGTTCTCTGGGGCTGACTCTTAGGCCTAATTTTAAGTAGGTTTAGCCTATCCTTACAGCACCCTTTCTTGATAAAAACACTTATAACACTAGGAATAGAAGGAAATTTCCTCAACATGATAAAGGGCACATATTAAAAGCTTACTGCTAGCAACCTACTCAATGGTGAAAGACTAAAAGCTTTTCCTCAGAGATCAGAAACAAGACAAGGATGCCATGGTCATTATTATTATTTAACATTGTAACTGGAAGTTCTTGCCAAAGTAATTAGGAAAGAAAAAGAAATAAAAGGCATCCAAATTGGAAAGTAAAACCTTCCCTACCTACAGATTACTTAATCCAATATATAGAAAATCCAGCAAAAGAGACACAACAAAGCTCCTAGAGCAAATAAATGAATTCAGCAAAGTATCAGGTACAAGATCAACACCCCAAACTCAGTAGTGTTTCTATACACAAGCAATGGACAATCATAAGAAGAAATCAGTAAGAGAATTCCATTTGCAGCAGCAACTGAAAGAATCAAGTATGTGGGAGAAAATCTAAGCAAGGATATAAAGGACGTATATGCAGAATATTGCTAAGGGAAATTGGAGAAGACCTTCATGAATAGACAGATATTCCATATTCATGGACTGGAGAACTGAATATCATTAAGACAGCAATACAACCCAAAGCAATTTATAGATTCCAAACAATCCTAATACAAAATCCACAACCTCCTTTGAAGAAATGGAAAAGCCAATTATCAGGTTTATGTGGAGGGGTAAGGGGCCCAGAACAGCTAGGACCATCGTGGAGAGGAGGAATGAAGTTGGAAGACTTGCAGTTCCCAATCTGGGAAGTTACTGAGGGTCCCAGTGATAAAAACAGCATGGTACTGGCACAAGGAAAAACATACAGATCAATGGAATAGAAATGAGGACTTAGCCCTTACATTCATGGCCAATTAATTTTTTTTTTTTTTTTTTTTTTTTTTGGTGCATGGTCCAGAAATCAAACCTGGGTCTTCTACATGAAAGGCAAGCATTCTACCACTGAACCACCCGTGCTATACCCATGGCCAATCTATTTTTGACAAAGATTACTCAATTAGGAAAAAATAATCTCTTCAACAAGTCGTGCTGGGAAAATTAGACCTTCAAATGCAAAAAAAAAAAGGAGAACTCCTATAAAAATCAACTCAAATTGGATCAAATACCTAAATATAAAAATTGAACTATCAAACTCCTAGAAGAAAATGTAGGGAAACATCTTCAGGATCTTGTGTAAGGCAATGGTTTATTACATTACAACCAAAGGACAAGCATAAAAACAAAAAATAGGTTAAGTGGGACCTCATCAAAATCAAAAACTTGTTCCTCCAAAGACATTATCATGAAAGTAAAAGACAATCTACACAATGGGAGAAAATATTTAGAAACCACATTCTGATAAGGGATTAATATCCAGTATATATAAAGAAATTTCAACTTAAAAAAAATGATAAACAATCCAATTAAAATTGAGCAAAAGACTTGAACAGACATCACTTCAAAGACAATATACAAATGTCCATAAAGCACATGAAAAGATGCTGAACATCATTAGCCAGCAGAGAAATACAAATCAAAACCACAATGAAATATCATTTCACACTCATTAGAACAGGTGCTATTAAGAAAAGCAGAAAATTACATGTTGGAAAGGATACAGAAAATAAGAACACTCATTCATTGCTGGTGGAAATTTAAAATGGTACAGACACTGTGTTAGATGGTTTGGCAGTTCCTCAAAAAGCCAAGTATACAACTACCATGTGACACGGCAATCTTACTAATAGGTATACACAAAAAAAAAACCTGAAAGCAGTGATTTGAATAATTTGTACACCAATGTTCATAACAGCACTATTCACAATTGCCAAAAGATGGAAGCAACCCAAGTACCCATTAACTGATAACTGGATAACAAAAATGTCATATATACAAACAATGGAATATTATTGAGCATTAAAAAGGAATGAAGTCTTGATACATGCAACATGGATGAACCTTGAAGACATCATATTGCATGAAATAAGGAAAATTTTGTTTTATCTCACAGTTTTTAGAAACTATTAGAATAAGCAAACTCATAGAGTGAGGATCTATAACACAGGTTACTAGGTTATGGGGTAGGGATAAGGAATTAGAATTTAAGGTTTAAAATATACAGAGATACTACTTGGCATGATGGAAATGTTTTGGTAAGAATGGTGTGATGGAAGCACAACATTTTGAATGGAACAAACAGCACTGAAGCACGTATTAGAATGTGATTAAAAAGAGGAAATGTTAGATTGTAACAGAATAAAAAATTTTTAAAAATCCAAAGAGTTACACTACAAAAACAGTGAACACTAAGTTAAACTTAAATTAATAGTACAATTCACTTGAATTAACAGTACAATTATAAAAATGTTCTATCATCAACAGTAAAAACTATCCCACAAGAATACAAGGTGTTGGTTGTGCATTGGTATATAAGAACCTTGTATTTATATATGATTGCTATGTAAACCCACCATTTCTCTAATAAAGAATTTTTTAAAATGAGAACATTGAAACTTATAAGACATACCCAGAAATTCTATGCCTCCAGTTCCGATATGGATCATATAAACTTTCACAAAAAGCCAAAGCATGGATCACAAATTCTTCAATGGATGTCTGATCTGCCATTTCCTTCTCCTTCCTTTTGCTTTTTAACTGAGGACATAGTCAAAAATAAAATTTTTCTTACTCTAAAATATTTAATTGCAAAATAAGTTAAACTTATCTTCAGCTTTAAAGAGTATATCTTTTATTCATCATCTAATAATAAATCATTTTTATTCAAATAAGCCTAACTTCCTACTTGAATCTAAAGGGGGTCAGTCAATCAAATGGACAGGATATATTCTTAAAATTTTTAAATATTTCCTAGAAAGGGTTTAAAACAGATAGCTGGGGCAACAATGGCTGTGGCAGAGTTCTTGCCTGCCATGCTGGAGACCTGGGTTTGATTCCCGGTGCCTGACCATGTTAAAAAAAAAAAAAAAAAAAGTAAAACAGATAGCTGAACATCTTTATACGAAATAAACTTTCAGTAAGAGGGATATATGACGAATAAATACTAAATACATAAAATAACAAATTAAGTCATTTTAAAAGCCATTTCACAAATACTTAATATGTTTAAAATGTCTGAAATATAAACAACCCGAAGATAATTTTAATTCCCTTGTAAACTATCAAGTCCTCTGAAAACATTTAACTTTATTAACTATAAAAATAATTCTCTCTCATTAAAGCAAGAAAAAAGGACAATTAATTTTCCTACTTGCTGAATATACAGTGTTGTCATGGTGATGATATGATTAATATATGAGCAACTTCCAATTTCTTCCACATTAGACAGATTTCTGTAAAAAAAAAAAGGAAGAGTAGTGACATAATTATTACAAATGATGGGTAAAATGCATGCTCATGCAAATAGCAATAGTTTTGAAAAAACATGCCAAACAATATGTAAATGACATTTATTAAAACATAAAATCAAATGGTTACATAACAATTTCCCCACCAGTAATGTGAAATACACCTCCAGAGGTACTCAATCACTGTAACCAGATAATGAATGAAATGCTAAATGGCATTTTTAAACTATAGAAATATAAGAAAATATCACAAAGTAGGATCAGAAAAGAAAAACTGGGGGAAAGATGGCAGTTTAGTGAGGTACGGAATTTAGTTTATCCTCCAGAACGGCCAGTAATTAGTCAGGAACGGTACAGCACAACTGCTAGGCGAACATCAGTGACCAGACACACAGTGTACACCAGTCTGGACTAGGTGGAACAGCTGAGACCACAGACACAACTGTAAGACCCCAAGCCATGGAGGCTGGTGCCACTTCCCCCATGGGCATGGCAGGCTTGTTCCCCGAGGGGAAGGGAAGCAGTCTGTAAGCAGCAAGGGCTTAGGGCTTAGCTCAACCAAGCTCCAATTGTGGAATTAATTAAATTCTGACTACTGAAAATAGGCCCCCAGCACAGATAAACCTGGAATAAGCACTAAAGGTACTAGGAGTTTTTACCCCGACAGAGAGAGGGGGAGAGACTGATGGAAACACACACACACACACTCCCACAAAAACTCAGAGGCTTTGTGAGACAGACAGCACAAAATATTGGAAAAGGATGGATGCGAAGAAAAGGGGGCACATAAAGACTGGCAATACACAGAGCCATGAACCAACTTAAGCTCTTGATTGACAAACCTGAGGAGCAGGGGTCCAGCTCTCAAAAGCCTTTTTTTTTCCTGCTCCTTAACAGCTCATTAGATAGAACTGGAAGCCTAGTCAGGCTTCAGGCAAGGGCAGAATTAAGCTTGTCTGAGACACAAACTACCTAGTCAGGTGAAGGGACTTAATTCCTTAAAGGAAGATCTTCCCCAAGAGAAAGACGGGGCCCAGCTCAAGTAGAATCTCTCCTTCGAGGAATTCAGGCCCTGGGACACGAAAACTGAAGCAATTAAAGCCATCATATTATCTCACCTCTGTTTCAAACATGCCCTAGGCTGGAGAAGTCTTCTAAGGTTAAAGAAACCACATCACTTTACGCTGGTGGGACACCACAGGCAGATGAGTGTCACATGGCAGACAGGACAGGAAAACCACAGAGTCTACAGGCTTCATAGGGAAGTCTGTTAACCCACTGGATCTCACCCTCAGGGAAAACTGATGCTGGCTACAATTTCCTCCTGAGACATGGGCCTGTTTATTTGGCGGAAATCTGACTAGGGTCTATAATATCTAAGGAGACCTTCCTCAAAAAAAAGAAAAAAGAACCGATGCAAATGTACTAAGAAACGATGATCATGCATCTATGTGATGATGTTAAGAATTACTGATTGCATATGTAGAATGGTATGATTTCTAAATGTTGGGTTAATTTCTTTTTTTCCGTTAATTAATAAAAAAAAAAAGAAAAAAGAGAAAAACGCTCCATATAGGCAGGGCGGGGCAAGAAACAGAAAAACAAGAACTAAAAAATTCTGATCAGTTCAACAGAACCTATGCTAGAGGTCTAAAATAAGTTGAATTGAATGTCAAAGAACAAATAGAGAACAAAGCCACTCAGCAAGAAAATCCTAGGTAAAGAGTGAAAACAACCTCCAGTATAAGCTAATTAAAGAAATCAAATGCCTAGACACCAGAAAAAATTAAAACGTCATACTAGGAAAATTGAAGATATAGCCCAGTCAAAGAAACAAACCAAAACTTCAAATGAGATCTAAATCAACAGGCTGAGTCCTCAATTTGGGGTTTGCCCCTATGAAACTTATCCCTGCAAAGGATAGGCTAAGCCTACCTAAAATTAGGCCTAAGAATCACTCCCAGAGAACCTCTTTTGCTGCTCAGATGTGACCTCTGTCTCTAAGCCAACTCAGCAGGTGAACTCACTGTTCTCCCCACCATGTGGGACATGACTCCCAGTGGTGTGAATCTCCCTGGCAACGTGGGACAGAATTTCTGGGATGAGCCTGGACCCAGCATCAAGGGACTGACAAAGACTTCTTGACCAAAAGCAGGAAGAGAGAAATGAGACAAAGTTTCAGTGGCTGAGAGATTTCAAACAGAGTCCAGAGGTTATCTGGAGGTTATTCTTATGTATTATATAGATACCCCTTTTCAGTTTTATGGTGTATTGGAATGGCTGGAGAGAAGTATCTGAAACTGTTGAGCTGTGTTCCAGTAGCCTTGATTCTTGAAAATAATTGTATAAAGATAGAAGTTTTACAATGTGACTGTGAGATTGTGAAAACCTTGTGTCTGTTACTCCTTTTATCCAGGGTATGGGCAGATGAGTAAAAATATATGAATAAAGAATACATAAATAATAGGGGGGACAATTCGAGTGATCAATGAGAAGAAGGGGTAAAGAGTATGGTACGTATAAGTTTTTTTTCCTTTTTATTTCTTTTTCTGGAGTGATGCAAATGTTGTAAGAAATTATTATGGTGATGAATACACAACTATGTGATGATATTGTGAGCCATTGATTGTATACCATATATGGAATGTATGTATGTGAAGATTTACCAAGAAAAATATTTAAAAAAATAAAATTAAATGACTTGCTGGAAAAAAAGAAAAAACTCACAAATATTCTCATAAACTAAACTTACACAACTGTTTACATTTTAGTATATTTACCTCCAAGTCCTTTATTCCCATGCACATTCTTAGTTTATTGTTTTATGTACTGGCATCAGTATGCCCCATATCTAATTTGGTAGCTTTCAATTTGTACTTTGATATTATTGTTCCATTTTTAGATATATGTCATACTACCTCAACTATACTGAAAGTACTTGAGATAAGGATCAGCATCTCTATATACTTCAAGAGGACAGAACACCTTATCGCCTTGAAATCATAGGTACATAAGTGCTTGGTGTATAAGTAATTAATATATAGACCTCATTTTTATTTCAGTTTTACAAAACTATGGTGTAACATAAAATGCTAACATTAGTCATCTAAAATCACCAGTCCTTTTCTTGATGAGACATTATGGCCTTGAAAAAATACTTTATATCTTAAAATACAGTAGCTTCTAAGAGAATAAAAAGAAACATTAACAGAATTAGGTTTCTTAATGTAACAAGACAAATGGAGACAAAATCTCACAGGAAACAGAGTAAAGACAAAGGTAAAATTAAAAAAGCTCTCCACTGGCTAATGAACAAAGAGCAAATTCCAAGAAGCATCATGCCTCACAGAAAAAGAAAACTCTGAGAAGAATAGCAATAAACAGAAACTGGGGTCCAAATAATCCCCACCTATGAGCGACCAGCATAAAGGAAGAAGGGTAAGGGGGAGGGTAGTAAAATTATAAAAATTACAACAGGAATAAAAATCTATAAAAGCAGATTTCCCCACAGTGTGGGGCCTCTCACCTCTCACACTTCTTACTTGTGAGACTGCCTGCATGTCCTCTCACATGCGTTCTTAAACTTTCAACCTGCTTAAAAAAACAAACAAACAAAACCGCTGCAAGAGTTATACTTCTAGTAACAGTGGATTAGGACCAATCTTTCCCCCTAATTACTACAAAAGATACACAAAATTTTTGTTTAAAAGCATGAGAAATTTAGCAGGGCAATGAACAATTATAGACCCAAGATGTACAGAAAAGGAAGCCCAGAGAGACATGAGTTCTACATTTAGATCTCCTTTTGCCCTCAAGACTTCTGCCAATTCTGACAGAGATATAAGAGACATGAGAAGCTGCTTAGTGCTTCAGATAATCTTACAATGCTGAAAAGCAGCAAACACTGGAATTTAGGGCCCACAAAGGACAGTCTCTGAGGCCTTGGTTTGAGACCCCAAAAGAACAAGACTCAAGAAGTAGGGATGAAATAGGAATAGATCAGCATTAATACAGTCTGAAGTTCAAATCATCTCCCAACTTCTCTGTATTAGGGGGATCTTAATTTTTAAAAAACAAATATAACTTATCCCTGAAGAAAGCATCATCCTAGGCTTGAAAAGATCCCTACAGTGATTCAACAACAATGCCCAACACTCAATAGAAAATAACTACTTATTTGAGATAAGAAATGAATAAGTTTGAAAAGAAAAAAAAGACAAAAGAGTTAAATCCTCAGCTTGACAAGGAAAAAAGTCAGGAAACTGTAAGATCAATTCCACCGATATGAAGTTAAAAATGAGGCAAAATTAAACCATGGTATTACATGTCAAGCTAATAGTTACATTTGGGGAGTACGGAGATGGTAAAAACTAGGAGTAGTCATGGGATGGGATTCTGGGGTTACCAGTAATGGCCTATTTCTTGAGCTGGGTGGTAATAAGATATCACATACATTCTCTAATAACTCATTCAGTTGTACACTTATGATATGCTCAATTAATGAATGGTAAGCACCTCATTAAAAAAAAAACAGTGTCATAACAAGGACAAGCCAGTAGGAGCAGTTTGACTTAGGTTAGAAAATAAAGGGGAAGACTGCCTGAAACGAATTTAAGACAGTAATATAACTGATTAAAAGTCAGTCTGCTTTTTATTATCACTACATATGAACAACTGTATACAATGTCGGTGATAAAATATATCTTCACGAAAAAATAGTACATTGATCTAACTTCTAAAACAATTGCTACATAATGTTGAACAATTTTTATTACTTATACTTTCATAAATATTGTATTTTTCAGTGGAGTTAATTCAAAGAACTCAGTCACAGGATCAGCCTCTGATAAACATAGACTCAGTTACACAAATCCATTTTGCTAGTCAATTTGTAATGGTTCAGAATCATTCAATATTCCTGCATCCAAATATTGTGACACTATATTCCTGCATTTATACAAAGTTTGGTGTTTTCTTTTTTTTTAATGATAGATGATTATAAAGACAAAAAAAAAAAGCAGCACTTGAGTTACCTTAATTCTATTACCCCCTGTCACCCTTTTGGAGTTTGTATTTGTGCTTAAAATTTTAAAGAGAGATAGAGCAGGAATGACATAATATAAAATTTTTCCTTGAGAAATATAAAATTTGGTCTATTTATAAAATACTACTTACATTTCATGACTATAGCAAGAAATAATTTTGATATACAAAGGAAATGACCTGCTCTGCATGTCAAATACATTAGGCAACTATTTAAAAATAAAACTTATTCTAGAATGGCTACTATTTTAAAAAAAGGAAAGCAAATGTTAGAGTGGATGCGGAGAAACAGGAACCCTCATTCATTGCTGGTGGCAATTTAAAATGGTGCAGCCACCATGTTAGACAGTTTGGCAATTTCTCAGAAATTGAGAAATTATACAACTAAGTATACAACTGCCATATGACCCAGCAATCCCACTAGTAGGTGTATATACCAAAGAACTGAAAGCAGGGACTCAAACAGATATTTGCACACCAACGTTCACAGCAGCAGTATTCACAACTGCCAAAAGATGGAACTAATCCAAGTGTCCATCACCTGATGTAAGGATAAATAGAATGTGGTATACACAAACAATGGGATATTCAGCATTAAAAAGGAATGAAGCCCTTTGCAAGGTGGGACATGACTCCCAGGGATGAGCCTGGCCCTGGCACTGTGGGATTGGCAATGGCCTCCTGACCAAAAGGGGGAAAAGAAATGTAACAAAATAAGGTATCAGTGGCTAAGGGAGTTCAAATAGTCAAGAGGCTAATCTGGAGGTTATTCTTATGCAAACTTCAGCTAGATTTGCTAACTGCCATGGTTTGCCAAACCCCAATAACATCATTTCTGCTAACCCAAAGGAATACCAAGGGCTCTATCTGAGATCCTATAAAAGTTGCATGCACTAAGTTTACTTTTCAGAAACCTAACACCTTTAGATGGTTTCTTGGCCTGATAAGTCCTGAAACCTAGAGGTGCCAGTATCTCCAAGAATATCAACCAACTCCATCCCCCATCCCATATTGTAGACACCCCTTTTCAACATGAAAATAGTTAGAACGGGCATCACCCAAAATCCCCAAAGATTGCGAGAAAGATCAAAGGAGAAAGAGGAATTTTAACAGAGAGGTTAGGATTTAACAAATGAGTTAGACAACTGAATCATTATATTGATATTTATTTTTAGTCTCCAGTGTCTTGGGGCAGGTAGAAGGAAAAACCTGAAATTGTGGAACTGTAACCCATCCCAAACTTTGAAATCTGTTCTATAACTATTCGTTAAAATGTACTATGAAATTTATTGTCTTCTGTATATATACATATATTTCATAATTAAAAATAAAAACCAAAAACAAAATGAATGACATCCTGATACATACAACAATATGGATGAATCTTGAAGACATCACGCTGAGTGAAATAAGCCAGACACAAAATGAAAAACACTGTATGATCTCACTTTTTTTTAAATGATTAAAATAACAAGCTTATAAGTCAGAATCTAGAATATAGGTTAGTAGGGGACGGGTGGGGATAGAGAATGGGAAGTTAAGGCTTAAAATGTACAGGGTTCTTATTTGGACTGATGGAAATGTTTTTGCAATGGATGGCTGTGATGGTAGCATAACAGTGTGACCCCAATTCACAGCACTGAAATACATATCTGGATATGATTAAAAGGGGAAATGTTAGATGGTATATATGGTAACAGAATAATAATTGTAAAAAATATCCATGGAAGTACACTACACAATGAACCCTAATTAAACCACGGACTTGAATTAATAGTACAATTATAAAAATGTACAATCATCGAGGACTTCTAGAAAGATGCCAGAATTAGGATGGGCAGAACTCACCCCTCTGCCAAAAAAACAACTAGACAACAGGAAGAAACTGTTCAAAGCAACTGTTCCAGAGTGTGGATGACCAGAGAAGGAACACTGCAAAATATAAGGAAGAGCTAGCTAAAAAGCAGAGAAACTACAACTGAGAAACAGGAATGAGTGATCACAAATGTGAACATTCCTAAGCCAACAGTTGTGAATCAGCCTGGGTCTTGTCAAAAACGTAGCCCACTCCTACTTCAGCTGCTGGTCAGTGATGTTAACCCACTAAGTCCTGCAGCCAGGAGTCTTAACACAGGGCAGCCAGGGAGCCAGAAGATCCATTATATCCATATACAGAGATCCCACTGCAGTTCCACTACCTACCCCCCACCCCAAAAGCTGGCCACTTCGGGTGCCTGGATCTGGGAGAGACAAGAAAGCCCTGCTCTCAGGAGGAGTGGGTAACACAGAGCAGTACTGATCTGATAGTTGGCCGGTGAGGGAGACCGACTGGTCCAACAGCCTTGATCCTTTCTAAACAGGGGACAAGAGTGCTCATGATTCCGTCATTTTCACAAGTGGACAAGTAGCAGCAAGGGAGGGCACTCCATGACAATGAGAGTCTCCTTCCCCAACCCCCAAAACTGGCAGCTGTATATTGGCCTGGGTTTGGCTGGCCAGTGAAATGGAGCATACTCCTGGGCTGGCTGCTGTATGATGAAGTTTACCCTGTCAGTCCCACAGACCAGAGCCTTTCCATGCAGAAGCCTGAGAACCACCAGCAACACTGTACCCACAATAAGAGTCTTCACTGCAGTGCAGAGCACCAATTTCCCAACTCAGAGGCCAGTGACTTCCTGCACATCCAAGACCTGGGAGAGACATGGAGGCCTTTCCTGTGGGATAAAGGGAGAAGCAGAAGAGTCCTGCACTAGCAGCTGGCCAGAGAGGATGATCCTCTTGGGCATGCAGCCTTTGTTATGGACACTGCCCAGCAGACTACTGTGATCAGAGAGAGGCAGGGTTGTTGGAAATGAGTTGCCCAGAGCATCATCTGCTGGGAAAGCTAGGAAAGTACAGTTTAGGAAGCTGTTTTCCTACACATCCTTTAAGACCCTTTGGAATGGGTTTGTATGTACTGGATGAGACCCCGGCCCTGGTTTGGCTAGTGCCAAAAGAGATCTTCAAAGTGAACACGAGCAACAAATCTTAGATAAGAAAGAGAAACTAACATTCCAAATAATATTATCAAGATAATCAGATGCCCTGAAACCAGCAAAAAATTACCAGGCACATCAAGAAACAAGAAGATACGGCCAAGCCAAATGATCAAATTAAAAAGTTGGAGGAGACATAGAATTTGGAACAACTATTCAAAGACATTCAAATAAATCTCCTAAATAATTTCAACTAGATTGTTAAAGAGATAAAGGATATTAAGAAGACACTAGGAGAGCATAAATTTGAAAGAATACATAGAAAAATATTACTTTGCTCTGGTTTGAAGCTACAATGTAATCAAGGAAAGGCCATGTTCTTTTTACCCATTCGTATGGGTGCAGAACTGTTGTGGGTGGGAATTTCTGGTTAAGTTATTTCAATTTGAGATTAAATTAATCCTTTTATTGGAATCCTTTATGAGAGGATAACAGGCAGAAAAACAGAGAGAGCTTAGAGAAAGAAAAGCCCCAGAGAAGCAAGCAAATACCCTCAGACCCTGAAAGAGCCACTGAAATCAGAAGCTGAAAGCAACAAAACCTGGAAGAGAAGGACCAGCAGATGTAAGCCAAATGCCTTCCCACGTGACAGACGTATCACAGATGCCTGCAGCCTTTCTTTGAAAAAAGGTATCCTGTTGATAATTTGGACATTTTCATGGTCTTAGAGCTGTATTTGTAAGCTAATATATCCCAATTGTTAAAGCCAGTCTATTTCTGGTATATTGCATTTCAGCAGCTTTAGTAAACAGAAACACAGATCTTATGGAAATGAGAGATCCTGTAGACAAAAGAAAAAATATACTAGAGACACACAACTGCAGATTTGAAGAGGCAGAAGAAAGGATCTGCAAACCACAGGACAGAGCAACTAAATTCAAAAACACAAAACTAGTCTGCTAGCTGCCGGAATGCAATATACCAGAAACAGAAAGGCTTTTAAAAGGGGGATTTAATAAGTTGGTAGTTTACAGTTCTAAGGCCGAGAAAATATCACAATTAAAGCAAGTCTATAGTAATGTCCAACTAAGGCATCCAGAGAAAGATACCTGGTTCAAGAAGACCAATGAAGTTGAAGGTTTCTTTCTCAAGTGAGAAGGCACATGGTGAACACAAAGTTTCTCTCTCATCTGGAAAGGCACATGGTGAACACAGTCAGGGTTCCTCTCTCATCTGGAGGGGGACATGGCAAGCACAGCTTCATCTGCTAGCTTTTTCTTCTGGCTTCCTGTTTCATGAAGCTCCCCAGGGGGCATCTTCCTTCTTCATCTCCAAAGGTCGCTGGCTGTGGACTCTCTGCTTGTGGTGCTGCAGCATTTTCTGCTCTCTCCGAATCTCCTTCTTTCTCCAAAATGTTTCCTCTTTTATAGGACTCCAGAAACTAATCAAGACCCACCAAATGGGTGGAGACATGCTCCTAACTAATCCAGTTTAACAAACACTCTTGATTAAAACACATCTCCAGGGAGATGATCTAATTACAGTTTCAAACATACAATACCACGCTGGTTTGAAATGATGTACATATCCTAGAAAAGCCATGTTTTAATCCTAATTCCATTTTGTAAAGGCAGCCATTACTTCTAATCCCTATTCAATGCTATATATTCGTGGTTCTTAAAGTAGATTAGGTAACGACATGTCTCCACCCATTCGGGTGGGCCATGATTAGTTTCTGAAGTCCTATTAAAGAGGAAATATTTTGGAGAATGAAGGAGATTCAGAGAAAACAAAGCAGAACGACATAGCCACGAGGAGGAGAGTCCACCAGTTAGTGACCTTTGGTGATTAAGAAGCAAAACGTCTCCCAGGGAGCTTCATGACAACAGGAAGCCAGCAGAAGAAGTTAGCAGATGACGCCATGTTGTTCACCATGTGCCCTTCCAGATGAGAGAGGAACCCTGACTGTGTTCACCATGTACCTTCTCACTTGAGAGAGTAACCCTGAATTTCATCAAGATACCTTCTTGAACCAAGGCGTCTTTCCCTGGATGCCTTAGATTGGACATTCTATAGACTTGCTTTTAACTGGGACATTTTCTTAGCCTTAGAACTGTAAACAAGCAACTTATTAAATTCCCCTTTTAAAAGCATTCTGTTTCTGGTATATTGCATTCTGACTTTGGTACTGGAGAACAGATTTTGGCACTGGAGAGTGGGGTGCTGCTGCAGTTTGCAAATACCAAACCTGTTGGCAATGGCTTTTTAAATGGATAAAGGGACGATTTTGGAGGAGTTGTGAGGAGTTTGATAGAGAAGGCCTAGAATCCTTTGAAGAGACTGTTTGTAGAAATGTGGACTCTAAAGATACCTCTGACCAGGATCTACACAGAAATGAGGCATGTGTTTTTGCAAACTGGAAGGAGGGTAATCCTTATTTTAAAATAACAGAGAATCTGGAATAATTGACTAGTGGCTTTGCCTGGAAGGCAGATTTTAAACCATGAACTTGGATTTTTAGCAGAAGAGATTTCCAAATTAAATGTGGGAAGTGCAGCCAGGTTTCTCCTCACAGCTTATAGCAAAATGCGACAGGAAAGAGATAAGCTGAGAACTGAACTTTTGGGTACAAAGAAATCAGAAGTTGATGTTCTGGAGAATTCTGGGCTTCCTGGAAGGGAGATCCCAGAGAACAATGCCCCACATGAGGACTTGACTTGTGGGGTGAGGATGCCTGGACGCGGCGAATGGGAGAGGGTGACAGGGTTCAGGTGTGAGGGGTGTAGAGTGAGTTGCAGGTCACAGGGCTGCAGTGCTGAGGGTAGCATTCTCAAGGAATGTGACCTGGCTTACTTCCTAGTCCTGCACTCCAGTCTGTGTACTCCCGTGGGCTCCGCACCTCTCCGCCTCCGCTCCAGGCTTCAGCCTTCTGCCTCTCAGTTCCTTGGCGTCTGCAACCAGGATGCCGCATGTCATACAGAAGACTCTCCCAGGTCAACCGCCCTCCTGAATTGCTGCCTCTGTCTCCCTCCTGTCCCTTCTCTAACTTTTCCACGAAGCAGGGCGAATCTCGATCCCCTTTAGTTGGCCATCTTCCTGGAAGTCTTTGATTTCTTTTAGGGTTTATATTTTAGAATTCAGGTCCTTTATATCCTTGGCTAAATGTATTCCTAGATATTTGATTCCTTTAGATGCTACTATAAATGGATTTTTTTGCTTGATTTCCTCCTCAGATTGTTCATTGATAGTTCATAGAATCACTTCCATTTTTGCATGTTGATCTTGTATCCTATTGCTTTTCTGAACTGATTTATTATCTCTAGTAGCTTTGTTACAGATTTTTCAGGATTTTCTATTCATGGTTAGGTTTGGTAGTATTCCCTCCTCTTGAACTTTTGAAAACCTGCAGGGCAAATTCCATTAGATTTCAAACTCTGAGAGTCATTTATTTTGGGGGCTTTTGAAAGCAGGAGTCCCACCCTTTCCAAGGGCCTATACAGAGGTCAGTCTCTCTCCAAATGCAACCTTGGGGGTCACTGACAAGACCACCTTTTTCTTGGCTCCACCCTCTCCAAGCATTGGGGCTGCACTTGGACTCTCTGCCGTCTTCAGGGTATATGCGCAACCTCTCCATGTAGGGGCAGTCAGGCACTCCCCAAACCCCAAGGAATGTGCTTCACCCTCTCCAAGGTCTCAGGCGGCATGACTCTTCCACTACAACGAGGTGGAAGGCCCATCCTCTACCTTTGGGGCAAACTCACCCTCTCCATGGGCTTGGGTGGGTCTGCTCTCCTGGCCCAAAGCTTCCTGACTTCAGACCCCAGCTTCCATGGTTTTGCCTCTGAGATTATTTTACCTCCAATGTGTCCCTTCTCTGTCCCTCTTAGACGCGACTGGCAGTGGTTCTCTTTATACAGATCCTGCAACACTCTCATTGGCTTTCTCTGCCATAACCTTGGATCATGCCCATCAGATATAAGGTATTTCCAAAAATCCTTCCTGGATAACTCCATGTCCAATCCTGGCTTTCTCTGAAATGGCTGACTGGTCCCACATTTGGTCAAGTCCTCATGTGGGGCATTGTTCTCTGGGATCTCCCTTCCAGGAAGCCCAGAATTCTCCAGAACATCAACTTCTGATTTCTTTGTACCCAAAAGTTCAGTTCTCAGCTTATCTCTTTCCTGTCGCATTTTGCTATAAGCTGTGAGGAGAAACCTGGCTGTACTTCCCACATTTAATTTGGAAATCTCTTCTGCTAAAAATCCAAGTTCATGGTTTGAAATCTGCCTTCCAGGCAAAGCCACTAGTCAATTATTCCAGATTCTCTGTTATTTTAAAATAAGGATCACCCTCCTTCCAGTTTGCAAAAACACATGCCTCATTTCTGTGTAGATCCTGGTCAGAGGTATCTTTAGAGTCCACATTTCTACAAACAGTCTCTTCAAAGGATTCTAGGCCTTCTCTATCAAACTCCTCACAACTCCTCCAAAATCGTCCCTTTATCCATTTAAAAAGCCATTGCCAACAGGTTTGGTATTTGCAAACTGCAGCAGCACCCCACTCTCCAGTGCCAAAATCTGTTCTCCAGTACCAAAGTCAGAATGCAATATACCAGAAACAGAATGCTTTTAAAAGGGGAATTTAATAAGTTGCTTGTTTACAGTTCTAAGGCTAAGAAAATGTCCCAGATAAAAGCAAGTCTATAGAATGTCCAATCTAAGGCATCCAGGGAAAGACGCCTTGGTTCAAGAAGGTATCTTGATGAAATTCAGGGTTACTCTCTCAAGTGAGAAGGCACATGGTGAGAAATCAGTAGCATTCTGGAGATGAATGAAAATGAGAATACCAGTTATCAGAACTTATGGGATGCATCAAAGGCTGTGTTGAGAGGGAAATTTATTGCCTTAAATGCCTATATTAAAAAATAAGACAGAGCAAAAATCAAGGACTTAACAGCAAACCTAGAGGAACTTGAGAAAGAACAGGAAATTAACCACAAAGCAAATAGAAGAAGAGAAATAACAAAGATTAAAGTAGAAATAAATGAATGGGAGAAAAAAAAATAGAAAGAATTAATAAAACCAAAAGTGGGTTCTTTGAGAAAATCAATAAAATTGATGGGCTACTAGCAAGACTGACAAAGAAAAAAAGAGAGAGGATGCAAATAAACAAGATCATAAATGAGAAGGGGTGCGTTACCACAAATCCTGAAGAAATAAAAGCAATCATAAAGGATACTATGAACAACTAAATGCCAACAAACTAGAGTACTTAGATGAAATGGACAAATTCCTGGAGACAAACAAGCTACACTGACTCAGGAAGAAATAGAAGATCTCAACAAACCAATCACAAGAGATTCACACAGTCATAAAAAATCTGCCTACAAAGAAAAGCCCAGGGCCAGATGGCTTCACAGGGGAATTTTATCAAACATTCTAGAAAGAACAAACACTAATCCTGCTCAAATTTTTCTGAAAAATTGAGGAAGAAGGATCTTCACCTAACTCATTTTATGAAGCTAATATCATTTTAATACCAAAACTGGGTAAAGATGCTATAAGAAAGGAAAACTCCAGGCCAACCTCCCTAATGAACATAGATGCAAAAACTCTCAATAAAATATTAGCAAATCGAATCCAACAACATATTAAAAGAATTATACACCATGACCAAGTGGGATTTATACTAGGAATGCAAGGATGGTTCAATGCAAGAAAATCAATTAATGTAATACAGCACATTAACAAACCAAAAGGGAAAAATCACATGATAATCTCAATTGATGCTGAAAAAGCATTCGACAAAATTCAGCATCCTTTTCTGATAAAAACATTCCAAAAGGTAGGAATCAAAGGTAACTACCTCAATATGATAAAGGGAATATATGAAAAACTGATAGCCAGCCTCGTACTCAATGGAGAGAGACTGAAAGCCTTCCCCCTAAAATCAGGTACAAGACAAGGATACCCACTGTCACCACTATTATTCAACATTGTGCTAGAAGTTCAAGCTAGAGCAATCAGGCAGGACAAAGAAATAAAAGGCATCCAAATTGGAATGGAAGAAGTAAAACTCTCATTATTTGCAGATGATATGATACTACCCTTGGAAGATCCTGAGAATTCTACAGCAAAGTTATATGAACTAATAAATATATTCAGGCAGGTGGCAGGATATAAAATTAATGTGCAAAAATCAGTAATATTTCTATACATAAGCAATGACCTAGTTGAGGAGTCAGTTAAGGAAAAAATTCCATTCAAAACAGCAACTAAAAGAATCAAATACTTCAGAATGAACTCAACTAGGGACATAAAGGACTTTACACATAAAATTACATAACATTGCTAAAAGAAATCAAAGGAGATCTAAATAGGTGGAAAGATATTCCCTGATCATGGAAAGAAAGGCTAATATAGTTAAGATGTCAATTTTCCCCAAGTTCATCTACAGATTCAACAAAGTATCAATCAAAATTCCAATAATCTATTTTGAAGATTTGGAAAAGCTAATTACCAAATGCGTCTGGAAGGGAAAGAGACCCCGAATAGCTAAAAGCCTCCTATAAAAGAAGAACGAAGTGGGAAGTTTAATATGCCCTGACTTATTATAAAGCCACAGTGGTCAAAACAGCATGGTACTGGCACAAAGACAGAAGAATTGACCAACAGAATCGAATCCAGAGTGCAGAAACAGACCATAAAATCTATGGTCAACTGATTTTTGACAAGGCCCCCAAATCCTCTGAACTGCAACAAAATAGTCTTTTCGATCATTGGGCATGGAAGAACTGGATATCAATAGCCAAGAGAATGAAAGTGGACCCCTGTCTTACGCTCTACACAAAAATTAACTCAAAGTGGATCAAACACCTAAATATAAGAACTAGCACCACAAGGCTTCTAGAAGAAAATGTAGGGAAACATCTTCAAGACCTAGTAATAGGAGGCAGCTTCCTAAACTTTACACCCAAAGCACAAGCAACAAAAGAAAAAATAGGTAAATGGAAACTCCTCAAAATCAAACGTTTCTACACTTTAAAAGACTTTGCCAAAAAGGTGAAGAGGCAGCCAACTCAACTGGAAAAAATACTTGGAAATCACATATCAGACAAAGGTTTGATTTCCCTGTATATGCAAAGAAAGCATACAACTTGACAACAAAAGAACAACCCAATTGGAAAATGGGTTAAAGATATGAATAGGCATTTTTCTGAAGAGCAAATACAGATGGCTCAAAAGTACATGATGAGACACTCATTTTCACTGGCTATAAGGGAAATGCAGATCAAGACTAATGAGATACCACTTCACACCTATAAGAATGGCTGCTATTAAACAAACAGGAAACTATAAATGTTGGAGAGGATGTGGAGAAACTGGGACATTATGCACTGCTGGTGGGAATGTATAATGGTGCAGCCACTATGGAAGACTGTTTGGTGGTTCCTCAAGAAACTAAATATCGAGTTGCCCTATGACCCAGCAACAGCACTAGTTGGTATACACCCAGAAGAGCTGAAAGCAACGACACAAACACACATTTGTACACCGATGTTCATAGCAGCATTATTCACAATCGTCAACAGATGGAAACAAACCAAATGCCCACATACAGACAAGCAGATCAACAAAATGTGGTATATACATTTGATGGAATATTACATAGCAGTAAGACAAAATGACATCTTGAAGCACATGACAAGATGGAGGAGTCTAGAGGACATAATGCTGAGTGAAGTTAGCCAAACACAAAAGGATAGATACTGTATGATTTCACTTTTATGACCAGCATCAAGGTACAATCAGAGGTTTATAATACAGAAGATAGGGGACTTAAAGATACAGGGAAGCTAGAGATGGGTGAACCATTAGAGATCCTTTAATCCTGCACAGATTATTGTAACACCTAGAAACATCCTAGAGTTTATTAAGCAGATAATTAAGAGTATTAGCAAAGTCCCCTGAGGGAGGGAGAAAGAATATGGAACTATTAAACCTTACCATCAGGGAATCCCCTGATACTGAGTCAAACTTTAGGGATACCCAAATCAATAAGCCATGTCCTCGATCATGAGGCTTACTCTTGTGAAGATTATGTAGGTAGCGGAGAAGCTTACACTACCCATAGGCATGCCTAAGAGTTACTTCTGGAGGACCTCTGTTGTTTCTCAGTGTAGCCTCAGTCTCTCTAAGCCCAACTCTGCAAGTGAAATCACTGCTGTGCTGGTTTGAAAGGAAGTATGCCCCCTAGAAAAGTCATATTGTAATCAAAATATCATTTCGTAAAGGTAGAATAATCTCTATTCAATACTGTATGTTTGAAACTGTAATCAGATTATCTCCCTGGATGATGTGATTTACTCAAGAGTGGTTGTTAAACTGGATTAGGGGACGACATGTCTCCACCCATTTGGGTGGGTCTTGATTGGTTTATTGGAGTCCTATAAAAGAGGAAACATTTTGGAGAATGGGAGATTCAGAGAGAGCAACACTACAAAGCAGAGTCCACCAGCCAGCGACCTTTGGAGATGAAGAAGGGAAATGCCTCCCAGAGAGCTTCATGAAACAGGAAGCCAGGAGAAGCTAGCAGATGATGTCATGGTTGCCATATGTCCTTCCAGATGAGAGAGGAACCCTGAGCCTGTTCGCCATGTGCCCTTCCAGCTGAGAGAAAAACGTTGAACGTCACTAGCCTTCTTGAACCAAGGTATCTTTCCCTGGATGCCTTAAATTGGACATTTCTATAGACTTGTTTTGATTGGGACATTTTCTCAGCCTTGGAACTGTAAACTAGCAACTCATTAAATTCCCCTTTTTAAAAGCCATTCCGTTTCTGGTATATTGCATTCCAGCAGCTAGCAAACTAGAACAACTGCCCTCCTTCCTACGTGGGGCATGACATCCAGGGGTGAAAGTGTCCCTGGAGACATGGGAGATGACTTCCAGGGATGAATCCAGACCTGGCACTGTGGGATCAACAACTCCATCCTGACCAAAGGGAGGAAAAGAAGTGCAACTAATAAAATATCAGTGGCAGTGAGAGTTCAGAGTTGAGAGGCTACTCGAGGTTGCTCTTATGCAAACTTCAGGTAGACCTTGCTACCTATCAGAACCTGCAACTCCCAACCAGGTCCATTCCAGCCAATCCTAAAGAACACCTAGGGCAATATATGAGATTCCACAAGGGTTCCAAGCACTAGAGTAACTTTCCAGAAACCTACAACCTCCAGATGGGTCCCTGGTCCAGATAAAAGTCCTGAAATCTAGCCTAGCTTCTCCAGAACATCAGATAGTTCCATCTCCCTAGTCCACATTAGTGACTAGTCCAATATTAAAAATTTAGAATTGCCATAGTCCAAAGAACCCTAAAGAGAGGTATAGAAAGATCAGTGGTGATGGTGGAATTATACATAGAAGATAGGACTTAACAAATGAATATGAATGCTGACTCATAAACTGATATTTCTTTTAGCCTCTAGTATTTAAGAGCAGCTAGAAGTAAAAACCTAAAATTGTGAATTGTAACCCATGTCAAAGTTTGAAATGTGTTCTACAACTGTGGTGCTGTGCTTTGAAATTTATAGTTTTTTTGTATATATGTTATTGTTCACAAAAAAAGAAGGAAAAAAAAGTCGATTGTGATGATAAAAAAGTATTTAAGCCCTCCAGCCTCCTATATTCTGGAGCAGCTAGAAGGAAAATTATGAGAGCATCGTATGGTAGCCCATGCAAACTCTGGGATCTGTTCTGTAACCACTTGTTGAAGAGTGCTTTTAAAAATATTGCTTTTTTATTTCTTTGCTTTGTATATATGTTATACTATACAATAAAAAAAGTTAAAAAAAAAAAAAACTAAAGAAATCAAAGACCTAAATAAATGAAAGGACATTCTGTGCTCATGGTTTGGAAGACTAAATATTGCTAAGATGTCAATTGTGTCCAAATTGATTTACAGAAACAATGCAATCCTAACCAAAATTCCAACAGTTTATTTTGCAGAAATGGAAAGGTCAATTATCATATTTATTTGGAAAGGTAAGAGGCACCAAATGGCCAAAAATATCCTTTTCAAAAAACAAAGTTGGAGGACCCAGACTCTCTGACTTTAAAATATACTACAAGGTAGTGCAACTTTGGATCAGTGGCAGACTTCTTGCCTGCCATGCCGGAGACCTGGGTTTGATTCACAGTGCCTACCCATGCAAAAAAATGAAAACATAAAAAAATAAAACATACTACAAAGCCATGCTGTAGACCCGGGTTCAATTCCTGGTGCCTGCCCATGGGGAAAAAAGAAAGAAAAAAAGCCATGGTATTTAGCTATGTAATCTTGAATAAGGCATAAGATCTTGTTGGTTTAAACAGGTTAGTTGTGATGCCCCGATATATCCCATAGTAATTTGGGTAGAGCATAAAAGAGTATTTGTAAACTCCCCATGGGGGACTGGAGAGAAAGAAAGAAATATTCAACTTCCCCATCTAAGGAATTCCTGATATTCTCACAAGCAGTGGGGACAACCAATTCAATAGGCTAAGCCCTCAACCTTGGGGCGCATCCCTATGAAGTTTATTACTGCAGAGGAGAGGCATTATTGCTGATAATTATGCCTAAGAATCACCCCAGAAAAGCCTCTTTTGTTCCTCAGATGTGGCCTCTCTCTCACACAACTTGGCAGGTGAACCCACTGCTTTCATCCTTACATGGGCTATGACTCCCAGAAATGAGCTGGCACCTGACATCATTGGAATGAGAAAGTCTTCTTGATCAAAAAAGCAAAGAGAAAAATAAGACAAAATAAAGTCTCAGTGGCAGAGATATTCGAGTCAGGAGGTTATCCTGGAGGTTAATCTTATGTATTATATAGATAATCCCTTTTTAGTTTATGGCATATTGGAGTGGTTAGAGGAAAGTACCTGAAACTGTTGGACTCTGTTCCAGTAGCCTTGATTCTTGAAGAGGACTGCACAACTATACAGCTTTTACAATTTAACTGTGTGATTGTGAAAACCTTGTGTCTGATGCTCCTTTTATCTAGGATACGGACAGATGAATAATACTTTTTTTTATAAAGGATAAAAAAATAAATAGTAGGGGGATATAAAGGGTGAACATTGAGTAGACTAAATATTGTGAGTCAAGGAGTGGGAGGGGTAAGAGGTATGGGATATGAGTTCTTTTTTGTTCTTGGTATTTCTTTTTCTGGAGTGATGCAAATTTTCCAAAAATGATCATGGTGAAGAATACACAACTAGGTGATGACACTGTGAGCCACTTGATTGTATAATGTGGTTGGACTGTACATGTGTGGCTATTTCACATTAAAAGTATTTTTTAAAAAGATGATTTTTTAAAAAAGAAAGGCATGATACTAGCATAAAAATAGACATACTGATCAATGGAACCAAACTGAGAGTTCAGAAATGGGCTCATGAATTTATGGTCAACTCATCTTTGAGAAAGCTGCTAGGTTCACTCAACAGGGACAGAACAGTCTACTCAACAAAAGGGTGCTGGGAGAATGGATACTCATATTCAAAAAAAAATGAAAGAGGGCCCCTATCTCATACCTTATACAAAAGCTAACTCAAAATGAATCAAAGACCTAAAAATAAAAGTCAGGACCATAAAACTCCTAGAAGAAAATGTAGGGAAGCATCTTCAAGATCTTGTGGTAGGCAGTGGTTTCTTAGACCTTATACCCACAGTACCAGCAAATAAAGAAAAAATAGATAAATGGGACTGTGATAGGTTCAGGTGTCAACTTGGCCAGGTGATGGTACCCAGTTATTCTGTTGCTGTGGACTTAAATCATTAGCACATGAATTTCATCTATGGCTGATTACATCTGCAGTTGGCTAAGGAGAGTGCCTTCTGCAATGAGTAATGTTTAATTTATTCAGCTGGAGACTTAAAAGAACTCAAAAGAGAGAGAAGCAGCTCAGCACAGCTCAGCTCAGCACTCAGAATCAACACAGGCCCAGACATTTGGAGATGCAGAAAGGAAATGCCCCATAGAAAGCCATTTAAAACCAGAAGCTGGGAGAGAAGGCCAGCAGATATCACAGTGTGCCTTCCCATGTGACAAAGGAACCCAGATGAAAGCAAGCTGCCTGTCTTCTGAAGAACTGTAAATTTGTAACTAAATAAATCCCTTTATAAAAGCCAATCCATTTCTGGTGTATAGCATTCCAGCAGCCTTAGCAAACTAAAACAGGGACCTCTTCAAAACTGAAGACCTGTGTGTTTCAAAGAACTTTGTGAAGAAAGCGAAAAAGTAGCCTACTCACCTCTCTCTCTCTCTAAGCCACTGCCCTCCCCCCTACATGGATCATGACTCTCAGGGATGGGAACCTCCCTAGCAACATGGCAAAGGACTCCTGGGATGAGCTGGGACCTGGCATCAAGAGATTGAGAAAGACTTCTTGACCAAAAGGAGGAAGAGAGAAATGAGACTATAAAATAAAGTTTCAGTGGCTGAGAGATTTCAGACAGTCAAGAGGTTATCCTGGATGTTATTCTTATGCAATATACAGATACCCCTTTCTAATTTATGATGTATTGGAGTGGTTAGAGAGAAGTACCTGAAACCGTCGAACAGTTTTCTAGCAGCTTTGATTCCTGAAGACAACTGTATAACTATATAGCTTTTACAATGTGACCGCATGATTGTGAAAATCTAGTGTCTGAGCTTCCTTTATACCAGGTTATGGACAAATGAGTTAAAAAGTAAAGATACTAGTTCCTCGTGGGTCCATCCAGAATTAGAGGGGCATTGGCTTCCTGGATCCAATGCCCTTTTCCTTCCCTATGAACATGGTGCCTCTTCCTCTCTAGGCTTCATCACCAGTCCCTTCCCCACCTGTTCTCCCTACTGTCTATCTGCAGATTCCTTTCTCTCCAGTCCTGTAGGATTACAACACTGAAGCCCAACAGCTTTACCCGATGAGAAAGAATTGTTTACTCCATGTCAGTATTTGTGAATGTTTGCACAGGGCTAGCACTTCTCATTCAGATGTTGGATTCACAGTTCATACAGATTACAGGTGAACCAGAATTGAGGCCCATCAATCCCCCATCCCTTTTCCAAAGCCATTTTTTTCCCCTTAAATTACTCTATTAATTAGGACTGTGCTTATAATACCAAATCCTGGTAAACCCATCTCTTCTGCCCAATTACCAATGCCTGGCTGAGCCCTTTGTTCCAATAAAAGTTCAAGTTGCTGTGGCAAAAAAAAAGTGAAGATAAAAAATAAATAAATAATGGGGGAGCAGAATAAGAGGGGAAAAAATGGGTAGATTGAAATACTAGTGGTGAATGAAAGGGAGGGGTAGGGGAATGGGATATGTGAGTTTTTTCTTTTTTCTTTGTATCTCTTTTTTTGGAGTGATGCAAATGTTCTAAAATTGATCATAGTGATGAATACACACTATGTGATGATTTTGTGAGTCACTTGATTGTATACTCTGGATAGATTGTATATATGTGAAGATATCTCAATTAAAATACTAAAAATAAAAAGTGTCGCCTACTCAATGGAAGAAAATGAAGTCCTGATGCATACAAAATGGATGAACCTGGAAGACATTATGTTTAGTAAAATAAGCCAGACATGAAAGGACAAATATGGCATGATTTCACTAATTTGAACTAAATATAATAAGCAAACTCATGGAATTAATATCTAGAATATAGTTTATCAGAAAATACAATGAGCATAGTGAAGGGGATGCTGATGCTTTCTTTGCGCAGAATTTTTAATAAGGTTGATTGTAAATGTTTGGAAATGGATAGAGGTGATGGTAGTAGATTATTGGAAGTGTAATTAACAGCAATGAATTGCGTGTGTGATTGTGGTTAAAAGGGAAATTCAGGGTCACGCATGTCACTAGAAGAAAGCTAAAGGATGAAAAATTAAAGCGTATAATTTGGTGAGCCCTTTTGTAGATGACGGAGGTGGTAAACAATATGAACCAGAAGAAACGTGCATCATTATTACAAGGTGTTAATAATAGGGTGGTTTGTGGGAAAAAACACACCTAATGCAAAATATGGACTATAGTTAACAGTTACATACTATTCTTCCAACAACTGTATTAAAGGTATCAGTACAATGCTAAATGTCAATAATAAGAGGGTGTAAAGGGGTATGGAGTTTTTCTTTTTGGTGCAATGTAAATGTTCTAAAATTGATTCTGATGATAAAAGAACTACTCTGTGATTATACCGGGAACCACTGATTGGACATGTTGCTTTAATAAAAAAATTATACCTACCCTTTCACCTCCAAAAAAATAAAAATAAGAGAATTAAACATAACAGATTAAAAGAATTACTTATCTTTAGGGCTTTTCCTTTCAGTGTAATTGAAGTAAGGAGTTAACAAGAGAAAATATAGCAAATTAACTTTCACATATCCAACTCATGTCTCACCACCCGAGTAACCTCTCTTCCCTCAATCCTTATGATTTTGGTGTTATTTTTCTAAATTTTAAGGATAACAAAGAGTCCAAGAAAGAAATATGCCTAATATTCTAGGAATACTTAAATTAGGAGAAATGTTTTATCGATTAGTTCTCAATTTTTCCATGATTCCTGCAATCAAAGGCAATGAGTAATTAAGCCAAAATTGAATAAGTGGTCAATTAAGTCCTTATTTGTCTAATAATTAATTGTAAATATTTAAAAAGTAAACAGAATATATTAAAGGAACTGGCTTCCAAAAACATGACAGATTTCAAGGGGTATATGATGCCATCAACCCAATGGTTCCCAAATTCTGATATGCAGAATGACGTCTGAATTTTTTTTAGATACAGATGCCTGAGTTCTTCTGAATCAGTTTCCAAAAGTAAAGCTCCGGATCAGTATTTCTAATAAGCTTCCCAGGTAATACTTAAACACACCAAAATTTATAAACTATAAAATTTATAAACTAATCTATAAACTTGGAAAATATGATAAATTATAGAATAATTACCTTTTATTTGGTAAAATCATAAAATAAAAGATTAAAAACCTATATTTCACAGACGTTAATACACAGGAATAAAAATGTGTATATGTTTACGTGTGAGGACCATACAGAAATTACTGGTTCAATAAATTCTTGGTAAAGTAAAAACTCCTGTCATTGCCTTTCCTCTAAAGCAATTTTCTTATCTTGGTTAGATCTCTCTGTTACTAGGTATAGTAGCTAAAAGACTTTCATATTAATAAACATACTAACACATGAGCTTTTGTAAAAAATTCACTTGTTCTTTAAAGCTCCTTATCAACAAAATTAATTAATAATCAACAAAATACATTATTTTGGTAATAATTATTTTAAAGCAGGTAACTAGTTCATTTTTTTGTACCAGATACCTGCAAAGAATAATGAAGAACTTGACAAGCAAAATTGACAAAGCTTGCTGTTGTTCCTCTAATCCATCTGCCATTTTCTGAACACAATGTAGCAGCTGGATCCTCAGAACCTGCAGAATATTATCAGGAAGCAGAGATATCACAGGAGGTACATCATCTACCCTACAATATAAGGGGAACAAAAAAAGGGCATATAAGTAAAAGAAGAACAACTTTAGCACTTTAAAGGAATTGCATTTTCAATTAAAGAAGCGCTTTAATTTTTTCTAGATACTCTATCCCTTCTCTACATCTGCCAGGAGATTAGTAACACTTTGAACATGGTAGAGTGTTTAATTTAACTTCATAGGTGGCTTACTGGAAAGAGATAGAGAAAATCTGTCTATCTTCTGTCTAACTGAATATCTTCAGTTGTGCTGTTTTGAAAGAAAATATCTAGAAAACAAATTAATTCACTTGCAACTGAGAAATACTATAGGTATGTCTGTATGTACGTGTACCATTTCTAAAAGAAACAAAAACTATCAAATAAAAAATATATACCTATAACTAGTTTAATATTTGTCAACTGCTATTTTTTTGTAAGGGATAATTTTTGGATTTTTTAATGTTTTTTATTTGTAATATTATATATCAAAAAAAAAGCTATTAAAAAAAGCAAAAAGAAAAGCAATTTTTAAAGTACATTCCAACAAGCAGCTACTGAACAAATTTCAGAGTTTGGTATGGGTTACCATTCTATACTTTGAGATTTTTTCCTTCTAGCTGCTCCAAAACACTACAACAGAGAAGATAGGATTTGACAAATCCTATCTTCTCTGTTGTAACTCATCCTTCTCCTTTGATCCTTCTCCCACTCTATAAGCATCTTTGGACTTTTCCATGTTGAAAAGTACTGTCAATAATATAGGATGGGGGATGAAAAAAGTTGATAGTCTTGGAGAGGTTGGCTCCCTCAGTTTCAGGGCTTATCTAGCCTATGAACCCTCTGGAGGTAATGGATTTCAGGAAAATAAACTTAGTGCATGAAAGTTTTATACAATCTCAGTTAGAGCCCTAGGTGTTCTTTAGAGTTAATAGGCATGATTTTGGTTGGGGTTTGGCAAACCATGACAATTAACAACATCTAGCTGAAGCTTGCATAAGCATAGCTTCCTGGCTCTATATGAGCTCTCCAAGCCACTGATACCTTGTTTTGTTACCTTTCTTTTCCCCATTTGATCCGGAAAGCATTATCGATCCCACAGGGACAGGCCCATCCCTGGGAATCAGTTCCACCTTGTCAGGAAGTCTTTTACCCTTGTATATCATGGCCCCAATAGGGGTAATTGTGGTCCTTGTAGAGTTGGGCTGAGGGAGAGAGGCCACATCTGTGCAACTAAAGAGGACCCTGGAAACAATTCTTAGAAATAATTAGAGGTAGTCTTAACTTCTCATCTACAGAAATAAGTTTTATAAGGGCAAGACTCAAAATCAAGGGTTTGGCCTATTTTCTTGGGAGTCCATAATATTTGAGAGAGCACCAGAGATTTCCCAGATGGGAAAGTTTAACTATGCCATATATTTTTTCCAGTCCCTCAAGGGAATCCATCCACCAATACTTTTTAATTATCAGGACACCACTGTCTGGGATGTCTCCATTACATTAAGCTATACAGAAGCACAAGGCTTTAATCCTATTCTGGTCTCCATGTGTTTGGGTTGTTTAAATGAGCTATTCAGATAGGTTGATTTAGATTGTACGTTACAAAAATATATAGATTCTAGATGCAAAAAACCTCTCTGCCTTTAGTCTCATACAGTAGGTGAAGCTCTAAAATACATACACTATCATCTTTTGCCTGTATTCTGATTTACCATAGTCCCAACCAGATCGGCTTCATTTTTAATCTCTAACTGAAGCTGATCTCTTTTTTTAATTATTACTTCAACTGTTATTGAATGTAGCAATGCTGACTTTCACAGCTGCAGAGCTCAAGTTCTGAATCTTAGGTGTCACAGAGATAAAGTTCCAGGGAAATATCAGCTTGTACAAATATTTCAGTCTAAGTATGACTGCTATGAGAGCTGACAATCTAGGCCCCAATTTTCTTAACACATATTTTCTGAAAAAGACCATAGCATATTTGTTCTTTTGTTTTTTGCTTATTTCGCACAATACGTTGTCCCCAAGGTTCATTCAGTTTGTTGTGTGCCTCACAACATTATTCCTTTTTGTAGCTGCACAGTATTCTCTCACACATATATTATCACAGTTCGCCTTTCACTTTCAGAGTAATTGTACTCTTTGGCCTCCTCCATCCACTGGGCATCATGGATATTGTTCAAAATAAACAAACCATGTCTTACAGTGTTCTCGCTTGGTTGTACAATCAGCAGCACTCTCAATTTCAGTCAATTTTCTTTGCTCCAAAATAGACAAAGCTAAACACAGCTTCAAAAATATCAAATCAAAACTTCCCCTAATCTCTTGTCCCCTCCACCCCCAACTATTTATCCCTGGTATTGCTGTGATAATGTTGCTGTCTTCCTATTAACTATAGGCCATAGCATGCAATAGTAATTTTCCCCCATACCACTCTATTATTGACTCTTTGTATAAGATCAAACCTTTGAAGGAGTCCATGCAAGAACTTACTTATAATTGTAGAGTTATTGGTGGGATACATGGCACTATACAACCTTTTCAATCATATTTGCCTTCAATATGGCAATGTTATTTATAACCCCACTAATGAGATACCATCATTTCTATCCATTCCCTTACATTTAAGTTCAACCTCATTGGGTAATCGTTCCCTTCTCTAGCTTTTTGTATACTTCTAGGGCCCCTCTACTCTACGGTATAAACCTTACAGGTTACCTTTACCAGCCAGCTTTTAAAAAGGGGAATTTATTAAACTGCAAGTTTACAATTCTAAGGCCGTGAAAATGTCCAAATTAAGGCACCAACAAGAGGTTATCTTCACTCAAGAATGCTAATGAAGTTCAGGGTTTCTCTCTCAGCTTGAAGGGCATGTGGCAAGGTCTGCTAGCTTTCTCTCTGGGTTTCTTGTTTCATGAAGCTTCCCCAAAGCGTTTCCCTTTTTCATCTACAAAGGTCTCTGGCTGCCTGGGCTCTAAAACTTTTTCCAAAATGTTTTCTCTTTTAAAGGATTCCAGTGAAGTAATCAGGACCCGCATAGAATGGGTGGAGTCACATCACCCTCTAATCAAACGTTAATACCCACAACTGGGTGTGGCACAACTCCATGGAGATAATTCAATCAAGCTTCCAACCTACAGTACTGAGTAGGGATTCAAAGAAATGGCTGCCATCTCAAGATGGATCAGGATTAAAATATGGCTTTTCTAGGGCACATAATCCTTTGAAACTGGCATACACATTTTGTTTATCCATTTATGTTTATGGTCACTTGGATTGTTTCCATCTTTTGGAATTGCGAAAAGTGCCACTATGAACAGATGTCTGTTCATGTCACTGTTTTCAGCTCTTCTGGGTATATACTGAGTGTTGATATTGCTTGGTCATAGGGTAACTCATTATTTAGTTCTCTGTAGAACCACCAAATTTATCTTCCACAGTGGCTATTATACATTCCCACCAGCTGGGAATAAGTGTTTCAATTTCTCCACATTCTCTCCAAAATTTGTAGGTTCCTTTTTCTTTAATAGCAGCCATTCTTATATTTCTGAGGTGACCTCATTGTTGCCTTGATTTGCATTTCCTTTACAGCTAATGAAGATGAGCATCTCTTCATGTGTTTTTTAGCCATCTGTATTTGCTCTTCAGAGAAATGTCTATTGAAATATCTTGCCTATTTTATAACTGGGTTGTTTGTCCTTTTGATGTTGAGTTGTATAATTTCATTATGAACCCATGATACCCTTACTCCCATTGAGTTGGCTGTTTCTTCACCTTTTTGATAAAGTCCTTTGAGGCAGAGAATCTTTTAACTTTATGAAGTTCCCATTTATCAATTTTTTTCTGTTTGTTGCTTGTGCATTGGATGTAAACCTTAAGAAGCTACCTCCTATTGCTAGATCTTGGAGATGTTTCACTATATTTTCCTCTAGGAGTTTTATGGTATTGGCTCTTATATTTAGGTCTTTAATCCATTTTTAATTAATTTTTGTATAGAATGTAAGTTAGGGATTCTCTTTCATTCTTTTGGTTATTGAGATCCAGTTCACGCATGCCCATTTATTAAAAACACTATTCTATCCCAGTCCAATGGATTTGGGGGTTTAGTGAAGATCAACTAACCATAGATTTGGTGGTCTATCTTTGGTACTCTTGAATCAATTATATTGGCCCATATTTTTTCTTTGTGCTAGTACCATGCTGTTTTGACCAAAGCCTTATAATAAGCTTTAAAGTCAGGAAGTGTTAGACCTCCCAATTAACTCTTCTTTTTTAGGATATCTTTAGCTATTCAAGGTCTATTTCTCTTCCAAATAAATTTGATAACTAGCTCTTCTAAGACTTTTAGCAATGTTTTGCAGTTTTTTGCATTCAAGTCCTTGTCATCCCTGGTTAAACTTAATCCTAGATACTCGATTCTATTGTTTGCTACTCTGAATGGAATTCTCAATTAGGCATTTCCTGTGTACAGAAACATTACTGATTTCTGTACATTAACCTTGTACTAGTCACCTTGTTGAACTTGTTATTGGCTCAAGTATCTTTGTCATTGATTTCTCAGGGTTTCCCAAGTATAGGAATATGTCATCTGCAAATAATGAAAGTTTTACATCTTCCTTTCCTTTTTAGATGCCTTTCATTTCTTTCTCCTGTCTGATCACACTAGCTAGGACTTCTAGTACAATGTTGAATAACACTGATGACAATGGACATCCTTGTCTCGTTCCCAATCTTAGAGAGAATGATTTCAATCTCTCACCATTAAGTATGATGCTGGCTATGGGTTTTTCATATAAGCCCTTTATAATATCAAGGAAGTTTCCTTCAATTCTTACCTTTTGAAGTGTTTTTATCAGAAAAGGATGCTGAATTTTGTTGAATGCTGTTCTAGTTTGCTAGCTGTCAGAATGCAATATACCAGAAACAGAATGGCTTTTAAAAAGGTGAATTTAATAAGTTGCTAGGTTACAGTTCTAAACCGAGAAAATGTCTCAATTAAAACAAGTCTATAGAAATGTCCAACCTAAGGCATTCAGGAAAAGATACCTTGGTTCAAGAAGGCCGACGAAGTTCAGGGTTTCTCTCTCAAATGAGAAGGCACATGGCAAACACAGTCAGTTTCTCTCTCAGCTGGAAAGGCATATGGCGAACACGGCATCATTTGCTAGCTTTCTCTCCTGGCTTCCTGTTTCATGAAACTCCCTGGGAGGCATTTTCCTTCTTCATCTTCAAAGGTTACTGGCTCGTGGACTTTCTGCTTTGTGGTGCTGCAGCTTTCTCTGCTCTGAATCTCCTTCATTCTCCAAAATGTTTCCTCTTTTATAGGACTACAGAAACTTATCAAGACCCACCCAAATGGGTGGAGACATGTTGTCACCTAATCCAGCTTAACAACCACTCTTGATTAAATCATATCTCCAGGAAGATGATCTAATTACAGTTTCAATCATACAATGCTGAATAGGGATTAGAAGAAACAGCTGCCTTTACAAAGGGGTTAGGATTAAAACATGGCTTTTCTAGGGTACATACATCATTTCAAAGCAGCCCAAATGCTTTTTCAGCATCAATCAATATGATCATGTCATTTTTCCTTTTGATTTGTTAATGTACTATATTACATTGATTGATTTTCTTATGTTGAACCACCCTCACATGCCTGGCATAAACTCCACTTGGTCATGATGGATACTTCTTTTAATGTACCATTGGATTCGATTTGCTAATATTTTGTTGAGAATTTTTGCATCTATGTTCATTAGGAAGATTCTTATATTTGTATGCTTCACGTTCTTTATCATTTCCCTGAAATCAAGCTGCATTTTTTCCATCTTTCTTGCCATTTGTTCTTTTGAAAGTTTAAGTACATTTGTCATGTGTTCTAATTTCCTTATTCTTTCTTTTGTCTCTTGAAATCTACTGTTATGAGCTTAATATGTTTTTAATATGCTAAAGTATCTTTCATTTCTGTGATGTTTGATATTTTTCTATTTATTCTTTCAAATTATTCTTTGTGATCCTCTAGTGTCTTCTTGGTATCCTTAATATCATTATGAACAACTTTAATTAGTTGTTCCAAATTCTGAGTCCCCTTGGATGATTTAATTTGGTCATTTGGCTGAGCCATACCTGCCTCTTCTTTATGCTCAATCAATTCTTCTTGATGTGTTTTTCCTTGTTCTAAATAAGCTTAATCAACTGTTTCCAATTCTGTGTCCCCTCCGGTGATTTGATGTGGTCATTTGGCTGAGCCATATCTGCCTCTTTATACTCCACCAGTGTCTTCTTGATGTCTTTTACCTTGTTCTAAACAAGCATAAGCAGCCATTCCAAACTGTGTCCCCTAACGTGATTTAATTTGGTCAATTAGCTGAACCATATCTGCCTGGCCCTTCACATGCTTTCTATCTTCTGTTGTCCGCAGGACATTTTAATGGCTTAAGATTATTATGCAAATTTACTTTCTTCCCACATTTTAGACTTTCTATATGCTTCTATTAGCTTTGACGGTTCCCTTTTGGATTTGTTTTGTCAGTCTTTCCCCATGAGACCAAGACTATAAGCTCAAGGCAGTTTTGGAATTCTAGTTAGGGCTTTGCTTGAGAGCTAGGCAGACAGGCAATTTGTCAGACTGGAGTTTTCTTTTCTCTACTGCAGATAGTGCTCTTCAGCCCTCTTGTTCCCTTAGGCCCACCCGACCCAGACTGCAGGTGCTGGCCAAATCAAATGAAAACCCAACAGGACTCCAGTAAGGGCTGCCAACAACAGCACACACCAAAATCTGCCAACCCTGGTTCTGCAGGATGAGCAGCATGCACACCAACAGAGACTTCTTCTGCATGGCTGATGTATTTAGTAGTTGCCAGACTCCCGCTGGGATTACACTGGTCTGTGGGACCAGGTATTTCAGTTTCACCTGCCCACAGCCAGTCTGAATTCTACAACCTTACTTTTCCATCTGCACATACCTGCAGTCTTCAGTCCTCCGTGGGGGGAAGGGCATGACACTAGGACCCAAACAGGTTTCTTTAGCAAGTTCGATGTCGGACTCACAAACTCCCTGTCTCCTCCTCCTTCCTGGGGAAGAACTCCCACCCCCCACCCCAGTGCTTGCCAAAAAACACACAAACCTAACGCCCACAGCAGCACTTCACAAGGGCAGGGAGTGGGCACTGTACCTTGACTAAGTGGAGTCTGTGTACAGGTAAAGCAAGATTGTTCTCTTCCAAGTTCACCACTGTCACTCCCAGCTACAAAACTGAAGGGAAAATCTTCCCAAGCTAGCTGGGGAAGTGGGGGGCAGATAAAGTTGTGATCAAGCACCCATACCATTCTCTCCATCCTAATTTCTCTGTTTTTTTTCACTCAGGACCTCCCTATGCAGGATAGCAGATCTTCCATGATTATTCACACCCTGGAACTACTATCTCAGTCATTTTTCTATCACATCTTTCATTTTTGCATGGAGCTGAAGCAACCTCAGCCTATCCTATTCCTCTAGCTCTAATCTGAAGGACAACTTAGCTGGATACAGAATTCTTGGCTGGAAGACTTTCTTATTCAGTATCTTAAATATGTCATACCATTGCCTTCTTGCCCCCATGGTACTTGTTGATAACTCCAAATTCAGTCTTTTGTGGTTTCCCTAGTACATGGTAGATCACTTTTCTTGTGCTGGTTTCAGGACTTTCTGCTTCTCTTCAACATCTAACAGTCTGATTAGTATGTGTCTTGGAGTACGCCTATTTGGATTTATTCTATTTGGGGTGTATTGGGCCCCTTAATTTGCATATTTATGTCTTTTATAAGGGTTCAGAAGTTTTGTCCAATTATATCTTGAACTAACCTTCCCAGCCCTTTACTCTTCTCTTCTTCTTCTAGGACACCAATGATTCTTATATTTGCACACCTTTTGTCATCCATCATTTCCCTGAGATCCAGTTCCATTTTTTCCATCTTTCTTGCCATTTGTTCTTTTTTGCACTCTATTCAATTGTTCTGCCTTTCAGCTCACTTATTCTTCCTTCCACTTCTTTGAATCTGTTATTGTGTGTCTCCTGTATATTTCTAATTTGGTCTATAGTATTTTTTCATCTCTATGAGATCTGCTATTTTTCTATTTAATATTCTTTATGCTCTTTTAGTGTGTTCTTGATAATCTTTATTTCTTTATAAATATCCCTGAGTAGTTGTTTCATATTGTTCCATATTCTGTGACCACTCAGTGCTTTGATTTTGTCATTTAGGTATTCCATTTCTGCCTGGATCTTCAACATGCTTTGTGATTTTCTATTATCTTTGAAGCATTTGATTATCTTAATAAGATTACTTTGCAAGTTGGTTGCCTTCACTTGTCTAAAAGTTTGTATTTATTTGGGTTTGTGTTGAAGGTCCCCTTTTGTATTTTGTTTGTCATCAATTCCCCAACAAACAAAGGACCGGATCTCAAGTAGGGGGTGCAATTCTACTTGGGGGTCTACTAAAGCTAGGCAGGGGTACATGGGTAGTTCAGTGGGAGAATGCCCGCCCACAATGTGGGAGACCTGGCTTGATTCTTAGTTCATGCACACACGAAAAAAAAAGAAAGAAAGAAAGAAAAGAAAAACCTCAACAATCATAGGCCCCAAAGCTAGAAGGAGACACACAAAAATATATTGGGAATGACCTCAGACTGGTGCCCACAGAAGAGAAAAAGAACAAAAAAATGGAAATAAAAAGTAAAAATAAATTTTCAAAGAAAGATTTAAAATTAAAAACTAGGCAAATAGGGAATTTTCCAGACTGCACTTACTGCTTCTTCCAAACAGATGGCGCTTGTTTTAGTTTGCTAAAGCTGCCAGAATGCAATATACAAGAAATGGAATGGCTTTTAAAAAGGGAATTCATCAAGATGCAAGTTTACAGTTCTAAGGACATAGAAACTAAGGCACCCAGAGAAAGATACCTTAACTCCAAAGAAAGGGCCAATAAAGTTCAGGGTTTCTCTCTCAGCTGGGAAGGCATATGGCAATGTCTGCTAGGATTCTTTCCTCATTCAAAAGCCTTCCCCAGGGGGATTTTCCTTCTGCATCTCCAAAGGTCTCTGGCTATGTGGGCTCTCTTGCACTAAAGCTTTTTCCAAAATAGTTTCCCCTTAAAGGAGTCAAGTAAGCAACCACATCTGGAATGGGTGGAGACACATCTCCATGGAAACCATCTGATCAAAAGTTACCACCTGGGCAGGCCATAGTGGCTCACTGGCAGAGTCCTCACCTGCCATGCCGGAGACTCAGGTTTGATTCCTGGTACCTGCCCATGCAAAAAAAAAAAAAGTTGCCACCCACAACCATGTGGGTCACATCTCCACAGAAGCAACCAAAAAGATCCCACCCAGCAATACTGAATGAGGATTTAAAACTTGGATTTTGGGGGTTAAAAGACAATTCAAACCAACACAATGCTCCTGAAACACCTCCTCCCCTCACACCTGCCTCTCCCCAACTGCAGCGGCTGGCTGGGCAAGATGGTGTGCACATCAGAGGGGCCGTTCACAGCATGCAGCAACATGGTGGCCAGTTCCAGTACATGGAATGGGGCAGTTGATAACTGTGTTAGTTAGATTCAGTTGTCAACTTGGCCAGGTGAGCGTACCTAGTCTGGTTGCTGCGGACATAAGCCAATGGTACGTGAACCTCATTTGTTGCTAATTACATCTGCAGTCGGCTAGGAGGTATGTCTGCTGCAATGAGTGACATTTGACTTAATTGGCTGGTGCTTAAATGAGAGAACGCAACGTAGCACAGCCTAGCAGCTCAGCATTCCTCATCTCAGCACTAGCAGCTCAGCCCAGGCCTTTGGAGATGCAGAAAGAAGTCACCCCGGGGAAAGTTGTTGGAACCCAGGGGCCTGGAGAGAAGACCAGCAGAGACCATCTTGTGCCTTCCACGTAAGAAAGAACCTCAGTGGAAAGTCAGCTGCCTTTCCTCTGCAGAACCAACAAAATAAATCCCCTTTTATTAAAAGCCAATCCATCTCTGGTGTGTTGCATTCCGGCAGCTAGCAAACTAGAACAATAACAATGCCTGGTGAGGGAGCTGATCACACAGCCTGATGGATCCAGCCACCCACAGTGCCTGACAGGATGACGATTTGCAGTCCTATGTGGAGTGACTGATCCCAGCACTTGGTAGTTGTAGCTTTTCATAGTGGGCAGCTAAACACACCTATGGGCCCTCCACGGGAGCTGCCAGCTGCGGAGCTGCGCAGGGCTGCTGGGACAGGCTGGATTAGAGGAATGTTCTGTTCCTCAGATCCACACTTTCCCATGTGCTGCCACTGTACCCAACATGGTTGTGGCCAAACGCTCATCCTACTCTCCCTGTCCCAATCTCCCCACCTCTCTCTACCAAGACCTCCCCCAAAATGTCAAAGACTCTCCTCAACCACTCACCACCTGGACTGCAGCCCCAGTTGTTTTTTTCTGTCCTCTGTCTGGTTGCCCCATGGAGCACAGGTGAAACCAGCCTACCCTAGTCCGCCATCTTCTCAGAAGTCCTGTCTGTCAATTGCTTTTAATCAGCACCCACCTACCTATAGTATCCCCAAGCCATGTCATTAGAAAAAGAAGAAAGGAAAACTAGCAAAAGGAAAGGAGAAAAGAAGTTTTAAAAAAAATGTAAAACTCAATATGAGCATCAACAGATTTGTTTAAAGTAATATAGCAATATTTTGTGACAACTGGATTCTGTGTAAGAAGACTACATGGTTCTTTAAGGGCAAAAGCCAGTCAGATGAGATTGGCTCCTTTTGTTTGTCTCTATCAATAAAAACTCTACCTACATTCAAAGTCGGAACTCCTGGGTACTAAGACCCACCTCTGTAAGATGAAGCAAATTGTTTAATCTCTGAAGATTCCCTTAAATTCATAAAATTGTAGTATCATCTGCCCTATTTCACAGTATTATAAAACAAAAAAAAATCTATGTGAAAGTGCTTTTTAAGTATGTAAAGAACTTTAAAAATGTAATATATTTTAAATATTTAAGATTTAAACCCTAGGAATACTATAATAAGCCACAATATACTAGTTTCCTTATCCATATTAAGAAACCATACAACTCTGAAGGAAAGCATCCTAAAGAGTGCTGTTCTAGTTTGCTAGCTGCCGGAATGCAATACCCCACAAACTGAATGGCTTTTTAAAAGGGGAATTTAATAAGTTACTAGTTTACAGTTCTAAGGCTGTGAAATTGTCCAAGTTAAAACAAATCTATAGAAGTGTCCAATCTAAGGCATGCAGGGAAAGACACCTTGGTTCAAGACTGATGACGTTCAATGTTTCTCTCTCAGCTGGAAGAACACATGGTGAACGTGGTGACATCTGCTAGCTTTCTGTCCAGGCCTATTGCTTCATGAAGCTCCATGGAAGGGGTTTTTCTTCTTCATCTCCAAAGGTTGCTGGCTGGTAGACTCTGAGGTTCTCTCGTCCTTCGGTCGTGGTTCTGCAGTTCTTTCCTTGTTCTCAAAAGGCACTCTCTCCAAAATGTCTCCTCTTTTATAAAATTCCAGTAAACTAATCAAGACCCATGTACAATAGCTGGAGACACATCTCCATCTAATCAAGTTTAATACCCACAATGGATTGAGTCACATCTCTATGGAGATAACCTAATCAGGTTTCCAACCTATAGAGTACTGAATAGGGATTAGAAGAAACTGTTGCACTCACAAGATTGATTAGGATTAAAGCATGGCTTTTCTAGGGTACATAAACCCTTTCAAACTGGCATAAGTGCCTGTAATTAAATGTCAATTATATAGTCTCTTCTTCAGATGCTTAATATAAATATTAATACTGATTATCTGTATTAGCTGAGTAAAAGGCTATTTCATTCACTGTGGACAGAAAAATCTGAAGCACATTACCAATATTCACATAAATGCATATGATAAAAACATTGAGACTCTTTCTGAATCACTATTGATCATAATTAAGAACACATTAATAAAAGAAATATCTGACTATAATTTAAATGATGCAAAAAAACAAATCATGAAGTACATTATGAACATACCAAAATAAACGTTTCATTTTAGTTTGGGCAAAATTTCACTCAGAGCTTTGTACTCTTTCATGCACTCTTATCTGTAGATGGTACTTGTGATGGTTAGATTCATGTGTCAACTTGGCCAAGTGATGGTGCCAGTTGTCTGGTCAAGCAAGCATGGGCTATCTGGTGCTGTGAGGACATTCAGTGGTCTTAAATCATGAGCACGCTGGTTGCATCCACAGCTGATTATATCTACAGTTGGCTAACAGGAGTGTCTTCTGCAATGAGTAACACTTTATCTTATTACCTTTTAAGGAGAATTGAGAAGAAAGAATCTCTCTGCATCAGTCAGCCAGTTCTCCTGGGGAGTTGCTGAGGACCTGCATCAAAGCTGCCAGCTCACGGCCTACCCTACAGATTTTGGACTCTTCCATTCCCACAACTGCGTGAGACATTTTCATAAATCTCACATTTACAGATATATCCTTTTGGTTCTGTTTCCCTATGAATCCTCATACAGCTTGCTACTGGGAGTGGTTGTTGAGAAACAGAATCCTAAAAACTGGCTTTTACAATTGATTTTCTCTCTCATTAGATTCAAAGGCACTAATGAGTCTACTTCTAATAATCAAGATGGCATTGACAGTTCGCAGTGTGAATTGGCAATGGAGATATGCAAAATATCACCATCTGATTCTGAAAATTATACAACACAAGGCTCTGAGTGATACTTTAACAAAGTTTTGTAGAGTTAAAAAGTATAATGACATTCGCTGGATATGTTATTTAAAAACATATTAAAACATTATTTATCTAGATATGCCAGATACAGTTATTTTGCAAAAGGAATGAGAAGGCTTCAAATTTGCAACTTAAGCACCGTATGAAAGATGTAAAAGTTTCTACATGTACTCTGAAGAAAAATCTTATTTCCTGTGGCCAAAGACTTGAGATCCCTGAAAACCAGACTCAGAGTCTTATAGTTCCAGTAGCAGATTTATAACATAGACCAAAATCTCAACCTTGCAGGGTGTCTGCTGTGAAAGCAAGGGCATTGATTGGAAAGGAGTGGGATCCTGAAAATTGGCATGCAGACATATTGATAATGATGGCAATGGGGATATGGAAACCCTAGATTCTGCTGAGTCTTTTATAGATAAACCTGTAATGGTCTACCCTGAGGAAGTGGCCGACCCATTTCCAGCCTGCCCTGAGGACACAGCTACCCTATGATGTCCAGCCTACCTTGGCCTCCAGTCTGCCCAAAGAAGTCTGCCATCCAACAACCTAAAGAGATTAGCACTTCAGTGCCTGCTAAATCTGTATAAACCTCCCCTGGGAAAACAGCCCTCACTCTTCTCTCTGGGGAGATTAATCTTATTTCACCAGATGAAACCGCAAGGGAATGCCCTGGGATCACTGACTTAAAAGAAACTTCTAATTATTTTCATGACCCACTCCCACCACACCTCTTTTGTTCTAGGCATATAACTAGACTTCAGTCCCCAAAGGCCCTGAAAGGTGAGGTACAAAGTGTGATCCAAGAGGAGATATGCTATACTCCAAGAGAACTGCATGAGTTTCCCATTGATAGAGAGAGAAATCAGGGGAATATGTGTGTGAATGGATATTAAGGGTGTGGCATAATGGTAGAAGGAATACAAAATTGGACTAGGGTGAATTTACTAATATGGGCCCACTAAGCAGAGATTCTGTATTCAATGTTGTAGCTCAAGAGTCAGAAAGGGCATAAACAGTTTGTTTGGGAGACTGGCTGGAACATGGATAAAAAAGTAGTCAACATTTCCTGAAGTTGAAATGCCAGAATTACCTTGGTATACTGTAGATTATGGGATCCAAAAGCTTAGAGAACTGAGATATTAGAGTCGATTTATCATAGGAGACTTGCTCACACACCCCAGGAATGTCCAGAGGACACACCTTTTACCACAACTGTGAGGAATAAATTTGTGAGACTAGCTCAATCACCCCTGAAGATGTATTTACCCTTTTCTGTAGATCAGATTTACTGTGGTAACTACTGTCACTGAGATGGAAACCTTAAACACAATGGGGATGATCAGATACCGAGCTGGCAGAAGCCACATGGTGGCGCTTAATCGCCAAAGACAAGGAATGTGGCTATCATAAAGGACAGCAGACTCAACACTCAAAAATACTCTGATTTGCAGAGATTTATGGCATTGGCTAGAAGATCATGGGGTACCTAGAAGTACAACAGATTGGCAGTCTATTAAATTCTTATTTGAGCTGTATAAGTAGAAGAGTTTTAGGTCAAGTGAATAAAAGTCTAACTTGAATTACAAAAACACAGAGTCATGGTCCCTTAATCAATTCCCAGACTTGAGACAGTTTACAGACACGGCACCCCTTGAATGAAGAGAAATCCAGGTACCCTTGGGGAAGGACCCTGCTACACTGCCACAGATTTATACTGATAATCTTTCTCCCAACCTTTTCCAAGGAGACCTATAGTCTTTCACCAGGGTAACTGTACATTGGGAAAAAGGAAATGATCAGGTATTTCGAGGATTAGACACTGGTTCAGAAGTGACATTAATTCCAGGACACCCAAAATGTCACTCTGATCCACCAGTCAGAGGGGGGCTTTTGGAGGTCAGGTGATCAATGGGGTTTTACCTCAGGTCCATCTCACAGTGGGTCCAGTGCCCCTGAATGAAAGGACAAAGAAGGAGACTACTTTACTGGTTGGGGTGATTGAGCCCAACTATAAAGGGGAACTGGACTACAACTATACAATGGAGGTAAAGAAGAGTTTTCCTGGAATACAGGAGACCCTCTAGTGCATCTTTTAGTACTACCATGCCCTGTGATCAAAGTCAATGGAAAACTACAACAACCCAATCCAGTCAGTACTACCAAAGGCCCAGTTTTGTCAGGAATGAAAGTCTGGGTCGCCCCACCAGGCAAAGAACCACAGCAAGCTGAGGCGCTTGCTCAGGATAAAGGGAAGATGGAATGGGTAACAGAAGAAGGCAGTGATAAAAATGAACCACACCACTAGACCAGCTACAGAAACGAAGACTGTAATGGCATGAATATGTCTTCCTTGCCTTGTAATGAGTACATCTGTGTTCTAGTTTGCTAGCTGACAGAATGCGATATACCAGAAATGGAATGGCTTTTATAAGGGGAAATTTATTAAGGTGCAAGTTTACAGTTTTAAGGCTGTGTGACTGTCCCAATAAAAGCAACTTTATAAAAATGTCCAAATTAAGGCACCAACAAGATGTTACCTTCACTCAAGAAAGGCCGATGGGGTTCAGGGTTTCTCTCTCAAATGGAAAGGAACATGGCAAATGTGGCAACATCTGCTAGCTTTCTCTCCAGGCTTCTTGTTTCATGAAACTCCCCCTGGGGCATATTCCTTCTTTATCTCCAAACATCTCTAACTGCATGAGCTTTGATAGTTCTCATGGCTCTCAAGCTCTCTTCAAAATATTTCCTTTTATAAGATTGCAGTAAATTAATCAAGTCCCACCTAGAATGGGGGAGTCATATCTCCCTCTAATCAAAGGTTAATAGTCACCATTGAGTGAGTCACATCTCCATGGAGATAATCTAGTCAAGTTTCCAACCTGCAGTACTCAATAGGGATTAAAAGAAACTGCTGCCTCCACCAGATGGATCAGGATTAAAACATGGCTTTTCTAGGGTAAACAATCCTTTCAAATTAGCATATTTTGTATTGGTACATAAAGCAAGTGCCTTTGTTTCCTCTCTGTCTTATCCACTTTATCATATGACTTAAATCGTATAGTTCATGTTATAGTATTTAAGTTATAGGATATCAAGTTTAAGAGTGAATATTACTCAAGTTCTTACACCCTATTCTGGAGAGATTTAGTGCATTTCTGGTTGTATGCTGGACAGCTAGGTATTGCTAGGTGAAAAGAAAAAAGCATTCAGAGATTAAGTATGGTTTCAGATGATGTGTGTATATGTCAAGTTGACAAGGGCGGACTGTGATGGTTAAGTTCATGTGTGAACTTGGCCAGGTTTTTGCGCCCAGTTGTCTGGCCAAGCAAGCACTGGTCTGTTACTATGAGGATATTTCATGAACTTAATCACAAGCAACTTGGTTGCATCCATGTGGATTATGTCTGCAGTTGGTTAAGGGGTGTGTCTTCTGCAATGAATGATGCTTAATCTAATGGCTTTTAAGGAGAACTGAGAAGAGAATCTCTCTCTCGCTTTGCTTCAGCCAGCCAGCCTCTCCTTGCTCATAAGGTCCTTGATTGCAGCAGCCACTCACAGACTGCCCTACAGATTTTGGACTCTTTCATCCCCACAGTTGTGTGACACACTTTGATAAATCTCATATTTACTGATATCTCCTACTGGTTCTGTTTCCCTGAGAACCCTAATACAGTACCAAAAAATCTCTCATTTTTATGCATATGTTTTTTTTTCTCCTGCTGAAGAACTAAAAAGAGGTGAATGGAAAAACCAGTGTAAATTCAAAATAATAAACAAAGATTTAAATACAACTGTTTCCTATATGAGGCTAAACTATTGCTCCTCACTTACCTAAAAACACATCGACAAAAACGAAAACATTAGATTTCCCAAAATTCCATCCTAGTTATTTAAAAGTATTTTCCTTTGTCTTTGGTTGTCCCAATTTCTATTTTCATATGTTCTTTATTTTAACAGGCAGTCTAAAAAACACTAGCTTTTAAAAGAGAAATCTATTCTTTTTACTAACTATAAAAGTGGGGTTTGGAGGGAGAAAGATCAAAGGTGATGGTGGAGTTATACAGAGGAGGTAGGTTTTAACAAATGACTACTATTACTGAATCATTATATTGATATTGCTTTTTGTCTCCAATACCTTAAGAGCAGTTAGAAGTAAAAACCTTAAATTGTGGAACGTAACCCATACCAAACTCCAAAATCTGTTCTACAACTAATTATTGTGATGTGATTTGAAATTTATTGCTTTTTTGTATATACGTTATTTTTCACAAAAAAAAGAAAAAAGTCAACTGTGATGATAAATGAACAGCTATATGATGCTATTGTGAACCACTGGTTGTACACTTTGGATGATTATGTGGTATGTGAATATAAATATATATCAATAAAAAATGTGGAGCTTCATTAATACATTACCTTATAGATAAAGTTGAAATTTTTGGCCATATGTTAATGTGATGAGTATTTAAGAAGATGGAAGCATTTTCACACTTCTAAGAATTTACTGCCCCAAATTTTGTGCTCCTTTTCCTGCAACTTCCAAAATCTGTTCCACTCTTCTTTGTTTAACATTGAGTGTCACTTGTAAACACTTGCCCAGTACTGTCTCCCTCTAACAGAGGAAGAAGCTTAGCTTAAAGTTTAAGGCTTTGAAACTGGTAAAAGCAATGTGTCATGAATTCTCTAGCTTAGAAATTATATACTGTTTACTTTAAATGAGGATTATCTCCATGAGTTTCTTATTTTTAAAGTAATTAAACTAGTTGTATATAATGCCTTTTACATAGTACACATTTAGCAGTTTTCTACTATTAAAATCTAAGTTCACAGTTGAGTATTCTGACAATGATATGAAATATAATTTTAAATAAAGCAACTAAATCACAAATAAAGTGATTATTGGCATTCTTCATCTTACTTTAAATATATGAGCAATATATGTCTACTTAAAGTTTTTGGAGATGATCTCCAAGAAATTTCAAATGCATGAAGGACAACTGCAACCCACAAACTTAAGAAGCATTCATTTTAATATTCCAAACATTCAAAAATCACAAACCCATAAAATTCTTAGACCCATGAATTTAAGAAAGCAGTAAGTTATTAAAATTAAAGCACTTCTAAGCACAAACCAGAAAAATACTTTTATTAGTACAAATCAATAATAGTTCATCCAATATTCTGAGATTAGTTCAAGGTATAATACATTTCAACCTTTACAAACCTGGCACAAATAATATACTAATGCGTATAGTATACAAACATGTTCATAAATAATGAAGTCCTGTTCTTTCTGAGCACAACCACATCTGTTCTTCAGTTCAATGTCTTGTTTTAAAGTTCTATCATTTACTTTTACCTCACAACTGGACTTTCTGCCTTCAGTCTGAAGCCCCTGTCATCCAATTTCCACAATGCCATCAAACTGACTTTTGAAAAACAAACTTAATCATGTTGTTCTTTTTTTTTAATTTTTAATTCTTTTTAAACATTACAACATACAAACACAAACATTCTTACCATATAATCATTCCATTCTTGGTATATAAACAGTAACTCACAATATCAACACATAGTTGTATATTTATCACCACGATCACCTCTCAGAACACTTGTATGAATCCAGAAAAAGAAATAAAAAGAAAAAATGCATACATAACATACTCCCTCCCAAACCCCTCAGTGATCACCAGCATTTCAATCTACTAAATTTATTTTAACATTTGTTCCCTCTATTATTTACTTATTTTTAATTCATATGTTTTACTCATCTGTCAATAAGGTATATAAAAAGGAACATCAGACACAAGGTTTTCACAATCACACAGTCATATTGAGAAAGCTATATCATTATACAATCATCTTCAAGAAACATGGCTACTGGAACACAGCTCTACATTTTTAGGCACTTCCCTCCAGCCTCTTTGTTACACCTTAACTAAAATTGCGGTATCTATAATAATGCGTTGAGAATAACCTCCTGGATAACTTCTCGACTCTGTTTGGAATCTCTCAGCCATTGACACTTTATTTTGTCTCATTTTGCTTTCCCCTTTTCATTGAGAAGGTTTTCTCAACCCCTTGATGCTGAGTCCCAGCTCATTCTAGGATTTCTGTCCCACGTTGCCAGGAAGGTCCACACCCCTGGTTGTCATGTCCCACGTAGAGAAGGGGAGGGCAGTGAGTTTGTTTGTCATGTTGACTGAGAGAGAGACCACATCTGAGCAACAGAAGAGGTTCTCGGGGGGTGGCTCCTAGGCCTAATTTTAAGTAGGCTTAGCCTTTCCTTTGCAGGGTTAAGTTTCATATGAACAAACCCCCAAGATTAAGGGCTCGGCCTATTGCTTTGGTTTTTCCACTGTTTGTGAGACTATCAGGGATTCTCTACATGGGGAGGTTAAATTTTCCCCCTTTCTCCCCATTTCCCTAAGGGGACTTTGCAAATACATTTTTATTCACTGTTCAAATCACTCTGGGATTTATTGGGGTATCACTCTGGACAAACCTACAAAAGCTCACGCCTTACTCAAGGTTCCATGTACTTATGGTGTTCAATTAAGCTGTCTACGTAAGTTATATTAGGAAATGCACTAGCCAAAAAATAAATTTTATACGAAATAAACATTTTTTGCTTTGGGCTCACACATAAGTTAAAGTTTTAAAATATTAAATACCATCTATTTTAAACACCCTGCAGTACTGACATTCCTTTGTTCTTCCTCATGCAAAAACATTTTTAAATTTGTACACTTAGTTACTATCATTGTACACTCTAGGCATTCCTAGATTATACCACCTCAGTCTTTATCGTCTATCTTTCCTTCTGATTTCATTTGTGCCCCCACCCTTTCTCCCTCTATCATTCCCACAATCAGCTTCCTTCAGGGCACTAACATTATTGTATTACATTTAGGTAGTACTGTGTTATCCATTTTTGAATTTTTACAATCAGTTGGTTATGCAATCTGTATCCTTTCAGCTCTAATTACCCAATATCTACCCTATTTCTCTCCGAGTTCATTCACTAATGTCAGTTCATATCAGTGAGACCATACATTATTTGTCCTTTTGTTTCTGGTTAATCTCACTCAACATAATGTCCTTAAGGTCCATCCATGTTGTTATATACTTCATAAATTTATTCTGTCTTAGAGCTGCATAATATTCCATCGTATGTATGTACCACACCATGTTTAGCCACTCGTCTACTGATAGACATTTGGGCTGTTTCCATCTCTTGGCAACTGTAAATAATGCTGCTATAAACACTGGTGTACAAATGTTCATTTGGTGTGCAAATGTTCAAATGTTCATTTGTGCCCTTGCCCTCATGTCCTGAGGAGATACCTAGCAATGGTATTGCCAGGTCATATGGTAAGTCTATACTTAGTTTCCTGAGGAACTGCCAAAGTGCTATTCACAGCAGTTGTAACATTTGACATTCCCACCAACAGTGGATAAGTGTGCCTCTTTCTCCACATCCTCTCTAGCACTTGTAGTTTTCCATTTTACTGAAAATGGTCATTCCAGTGGGTGTGAGATGATATCTCATTGTGGTTTTGATTTGCATTTCCCTAATAGCAGGTAAGCTGAGCATCTTTTCATGTGCCTTTTGGCCATTTTTATTTACTCTTCTGAGAAGTGTCATTCAAGTCATTGGCCGATTTTGTAATTGGGTTGGCTGTCTTTTTGTTGTTGAGTTGAACACTCTCTTTATATATTCTGGATATGAGACCTTTATCTGATATATTGTTTCCAAATATTGTCTCACATTGTGTGGGCTGTCTTTTTACTTTCTTGACAAAGATCGCTGATGCACAAAAGTGTTTAATTTTGAGGAGTTCCGATTTATTTATTTATTTATTCAATGCTTATGCTTTGGGTGTAAGGTCTAGGAAATCGCCTCGTATGATAAGATTTATAAGATACTTCCCTACATTTTCTTCTAACAGTTTTATGGTCTTAGATCTAATGTTTAGGTCTTTGATCCATTTTGAGTTAATTTTTGTATAGGGTGTGAGATATGGATGCTCTTTCATTTTTTTGCATGTGGATATCCAGTTCTCCAAACACCATTTATTGAAGAGACTGTTCTGTCCCAGATGAGTTGGCCTGACTGCCTTATCAAAGATCAATTGTCTGTAGATGAGAGGGTCTATATCTGAATACTCGATTCAATTCCATTGGTCAATATGTCTATCTTAATGCCAGTATCAGGCTATTTTGACCACTGTAGCTTTGTAATACACCTTAAGTCAGGGAGCGTGAGACCTCCGACTTCATTTTTTCTCTCAGGATATTTTTAGCTATTGGGGGCACCCTGGCCTTCTAGATAAATTTGGTTATTGGTTTTTCTATTTCTGAAAAGTAACTTTTTGGGATTTTAATTGGTATTGCCTTGAATCTGTAAATCAATTTAGGTAGAATTGACATCTAAACTATATTCAATCTTTCAATCCATGAACAGGGTATGCCCTTCCATTTTTACCAATTTCTTGTAGTTTTCTTTGTATAGGTCTTCTGTATCTTTAGTTAAATTTATTCCAAAATATTTTACTCTTTTGGTTGCAATTGTAAATGGAATTTTTTTCTTGATTTCTCCCTAGAGGGTTTATTACTAGTGTATAGAAACACTACAGATTTTTTCTTCTTCTTTTTTTGCATGGGCGGGCACCAGGAATCAAACCCGGGTCTCTGATATGGCAGGCGAGAACTCTGCCTGCTGAGCCACCATGGTCCACCCAATACTACAGATTTTTGAATGTTGATCTTGCATCTTGCCAATTTGCTGTATCCATTTTTTAGCTCTAGTATTTTGCTGTGAATTTTTCAGGGTTTTCGACATATAGTATCATATCATCTGCAAACAGTGAGAGTTTTACTTCTTCCTTTCCAATTTTGATGCCTTGTATTTCTTTTTCTAGTCTAATTGCTCCAGCTAGAACTTCCAACACAATGTTGAATAACAATGGTGATAGTGGACATCCTTGTCTTGTTCCTGATCTTAGGGGGAAAGTTTTCAGTTTTTCCCCACTGAGGATGATGCTAACTGTGGGTTTTTCATATATTTCCTTTATCATGTTGAGGAAGTTCCCTTCTATTCCGATCCTTTGAAGTGTTTTCAAGAAAGGATGTTGAATTTGTGAAATGCCTTTTCTGCATCAATCAAGATGATCATGTGGCTTTTCTGCTTTGATTTGTTGATGTGGTCTATTACAATAATTGATATTCTTATGTTGAACCATCCTTGCATGCCTGGGACGAATCCTACTTGGTCATGGTGCATAATTCTTTTAATGTGCTGCTGGTTCATTTTGCAAGAATTTTGTTGAGGATTTCTGCATATATATTCATTAGAGAGATTGGTCTGTAGTTTTCTTTTCTTGTAATATCTTTGTTTGGCTTTGGTATGAGGGTGATGTTGGCTTCACAGAATGAGTTAGGTAGTGTCTTCGCCTCTTCAATTTTTTTGAAGAGTTTGAGCAGGATTGGTACCAATTCTTTCGGGAATGTTTGGTAGAATTCACATGTGAAACCATTGCATCCTGGCCTTTTCTTTTTCGGGAGCTTCTTAAGGACTAATTCAATTCCTTTACTTGTGATTGGTTTATTGAGGTCGTCTATTTCTTCTCAAGTCAATGTTGGCTGTTCATGCCTTTTTAGGAAGTTGTCCATTTCATCTACATTGTCTAGTTTATTAGCATAAAGTTGTTTATAGTATCCTCTCATTACCTCCTTTATTTCTGCAGGGTCAGTGGTTTTCCATTCCTGATTTTATTTATTTCATCGTCTCTCTTCTTCTTTTTGTCAACCTCACTAAGGATCCATCAATCTTATTGACTTTCTCATAGAATCAACATCTGGTTTTGTTGATTTTCTTGATTGTTTTCATGTTCTCAATTTCATTTATTTCTGCTCTAATTTTCATTATTTCTTTCCTTTTGTTTTCTTTGGGGTCAGTTTGTTGTTCTTTCTCTAGTTCTTCCAAGTGGACAGTTAAATCCTTGATTTTCACTCTTTCTTCTTTTTTGATATAGGCATTTAGGACAATAAATTTCCCTCTCAGCACTGCTTTGCTGTATCCCATAAATTTGATATGTTTTGTTTTCATTTGCATTTGCCTTGAGACATTTACTGATATATCTTGTAATTTCTTCCTCAACCCACTCGTTGTTTAAGAGTGTGTTTTTGAGCCTCCATATATTTGTGAATTTTCTGACACTGCCTATTATTGATTTCCAACTTCATTCTTTTATGATCTAAGAAAGTGTTTTGTATGATTTCAATCTTTTTATTTATTGAGACTCACTTTATGACCCAGCATATGGTCTATCCTTGAGAATGATCCATGCGCATTTGGGAAAAAGGTGTACCCTGCTGTACGAGGTATAATGTTCTATAAATGTCTGTTAAGTCTAGCTCATTTATTGTATTATTCAAATTCTGTTTTTTTATTCATCCTCTTCTAAATGTTCTGTCCATTTATGAGAGTGGGGAATTAAAAGTCTCCAACTATTATGGCAGATGTGTCTATTTCTCTTTTCAGTGTTTCCAGCATTTGTCTCATGTATTTTGGAGCATTCTGGCTTGATGCATAAATATTTATGATTGTATATCTTCTTGTTGAATTGTTCCTTTTATTAATACATAGTGTCTTTCTTTGTCTCTTTTAACTGTTTTACATTTGAAGCCTAATTTATTGGATATTAGTATAGCTACTCCTGCTCTTTTCTGATTGTTATTTGTGTAAAATATCTTTTCTAAACCTTTCACTTTCAACCTATATTTATCCTTGGGTAAGATGCATTTCCTATAGACAGATATAGATGGGTTCTGTTTTTAAATCCATTCTGCCAGTCTATGTCTTTTGGTTGGAGACTTTAATCCATTAACATTTAGTGTTATTACTGTAAAGGCAGTACTTTCTTCTACCATTTTGCCTTTTGGATTTCATACGTCATACCTATTTTTTCTTCTGTTTACCTTCAACTGACAGTCTTCATTTCTACACTTTTCTCCACACCTCTCTCTCCTGTCTTTTCCTATCTGTCTCTAGTGCTCCATTTTGTATTTCTTGCAGAGCTGGTCTCTTGGTCACAAATTCTCTGTGATTTTTTTCGTCTGAAAATGTTTTAATTTCCCCACATTTTTGAAGGATAATTTTGCTGGCTTCCCTTGTATGTGATGGATTGGTTTTCTCTTGCTGCTTTGAAAATTCTCTTTCTCTTTGACATCTGAAATTCTGATTAGTATGTGTCCAGAGTATGTCCATTTGGATATATTCTGTTTGGGGTACGCTGTACTTCTTGGATCTGTGATTTTAAGTCTTTCATAAGAGTTGGGAAATATTCTGTGATAATTTCCTCTATTAGTTTTTCTCCTCCTTTTCCCCTTTCTTCTCCTTCTGGGACACCCACAACATGTATATTCACACACTTCATGTTGTCATTCAATTTCCTGAATCCCTGCTTGTATCTTTCCATTCTTTTCCCTATATTTTCTTCTGTTTGTCAGATTTCAGACCTCCCATCCTCCAATTCACTAATCCTATCTTCTGCTTCTTAAAATCTAACATTATAGGTTTCCATCACGTTTTTTATCTCTTCTGTTGCGCCTTTCATTCCCATTAGTTCTATGATTTGTCTTCTCAGACTTTCTTGTTTTTGTTCAGTCCTTTCCTTCTTTATATCCTCCCTCAATTCACTGATTTGATTTTTGATGAGGTTTTCCATGTCTTCAAACATTCTGAATTAACTGTTTCATCTCCTGTATCTCATTTGAACTGTAGGTTTGTTACTTTGGGCCATATCTTCAATTTTCCTAGTATGATTTGTTATTTTTGCCGGCATTAGGCATTTAATTTTCTTAATTAGTTTATTCTGTAGATTGTTTTCACTTTTTTTACCTAGCATTTTCTTGCTGGAAGACTTTTTTGTCCATCTGTTCTTTGACATTCGGTTCAGCTTATTCTAGACCTCTAGCTTAGGTTTTGCTTAACAGATCAGAACTTTTCAGTTCTTGTTTTCTTGTTTCTTACCCTGCCTGTATGGTGCCTTTTTCTCCCCTTAGAAGGGTCTACTTAGGTATTATAGACCCCATCCAGATTTTCCCAGGCCAAACTGGCCTCCTCTCAGGAGGAAAAGGTCACCCGCGTCAGTTTTCCCTGAGGCTGAGACCCAGCAGGTTGAAAGGCTTTCCTATGAAGTCTCTGGACTTGGTGTTTTTCCTATCCTGCCAGTATGTGGCGCTTTTCTGCCTGTGGGACCCACCAGCATAACGTGATGTGGTACCTTTAACTTCAGCAGACTCTCCCTGCTGGGGGCATGGTTGAGACAGAGAAGAGGTTGTAGGCTGGCTTTAATTGCTTCACTTTTCCAGACTTTGGAGCCTGAATTCCTTGAGGGAGGGATTCCACCTGAGCTGGGCCCCACCTCTCCTCTGGGGAAGGCACGGGCTCCAGCAAACACTCAAGCAAGCTTAATTCTGCCTATACCTGGGGCAGTTGGAGCCCGAGAAGCCCTGCAGCTGTATCCAAACACTAGTGAAGCTATAGAAACACAACCACAAAAAAGAAAAAGAAAACTCCTTTTCAGAGCAGGACGCCCATTCTTTGGGTTTGCCAATCAAGAGCTTATGTTGGTATGTTGCTCTGTATCTCTCCAGGTTCCATAAGCCCCCTCCTTTCCTTCAGGGCCCAGACCCTTTCAAGTATTATGTGCTGTCCAATTCAAAGAACCTCTTTTTTTTCTTTTTTCTTTTCCCATCAGCCCTGCCCAATCTGCGCTGGGGCAAAAACCAGCAACCTCAGCTTTTACTGAAGGTTCAGCGGAGCTGAGGGCTTATTTTTAGTAGTCAGAATTTGTTACTTAATTCCACAGTTGAAGCTTGGTTGTGCTCAATCCCTACTGCTAGTAAAGTCTCTTTCCTTTTCCCTCTGGGAAGCAGCCTGTGGGCGAGGGGTGCTGGCTCCGTGACTTGGGGGACTCATGGTTCTTGGTTGGCTTGTAGCCGGTCAGCTTGTCCAGACTGTGGCATGCTGTGTGTCTGGTCACTGACGTGGCCCCAGCAGTTAGTTGTTCTGTACTGTTCCTGGCTATTTACTAGCTGCTCTGAAGGATGAACTAAATCCCACACCTCACTAAGCCACTATCTTGGCCCCATCTCCTATGATCATGTTGTTCTAATGCAGAAAATTCTTTAGTAACAGCCCATATCCTCCATAACAAAAAATTAAACTCCATTAGAATTGCATGCATGGTTCTTCATGATCTGGCCCCTATTTGATTTTCCAGACTCAATTCTCCTGTATTTCCCACTCTCTCACTGCCTACATCCATCCCAAAACTGCAAACACACTTGCCTCCAAGCAGTTTTTTGGTTATCTAGACACTCTTCTCTCATCATCAGTCATTGCCCATACCCCATCCCTGCCTTAACACATCTCTATAAATGGAACTCTTTAGGTGGCTAAAATCCTTTCTTTATTTCTATTGCTTCTTATCCCAGCTAACTTCTTGCCTGCCTAACAATTATTAGTTCGTAACAAAGCTCTCAGATACAGAAAAAAACAGTATCTGGGGGGTAGGCCTGGGAACTGTGAGTGGGGGAATGGTGGTAAGTGGAGAAATGGAAGAGTGATTCATACTTTTAGCTGTACCCTTCCATATAATTTGAATTTTTCTCCATTTTGTGATTTTTAAATCTAATTTGAAAAAATATGAATACTTCACCTCCTACAAGTTGTTTCCTAAGACCCTACTCTAAGGCCAGAAATGGTAAATAAGTTTCAGCTTGCATGCCCATTAACAATTATGGCTCACTAAAGTAGTAGCTTTTAGAAGCCAAGTCTGATATCAGCCATACAGACTGTGGTGATCAATTAGTAATGTCTGCCGTGAAGGAAGGGTTAAGCAAGAGTGTTATACATGCATATTACCATCTTTGTAATATGTCATGAATGAAATCTTTGTGCCAAAAATGGACTCATGTAAGGTTAAGAAATTAGTGCATTTCTACATACCTGGTAGGCAGCTTCTCAAAGTCAATATCTAAGAATTGCTCATAGCTAGAAACAAAATTGTCCAACCATAGCTTCAGGTAATCTGGATCCTTCTGAAATAAGAAAGCCATTATCATATTAAACATACCTGTCAGGGGAAAAAAAAATACTTTTGCTTCTGTTAAGCAAATACAAAATGATAAACATAAAGAAGCAACATTAAGCCTTTAAGTGGTATTTAGGAAGACATAAATGCTGTTTTAAAATGTGTATTAAGTGTAATAAGAACCTACAAATGGCCCCCATCTCACTTGGAGAAGAGCTAATGTCTTAACATCCTACAAAGTTCTGAACAATCTCCTCTACTATATCACTATAACCTTATCCACTAGTACCCTGTACCACTTACTACCTTATCCATCACTACAGGCCTTCTAGCTGTTCTTGGGACATGCTAGACATACTCCTTCCTTAAGGTCTTTCTTTGTACTGCATTCTCTGCCCAGAATATTCTTTCCCTGAATACTGAATGGCTAACCCTTCATCTTCTCCAAGGCATACCTTAAATAACATTCTCAATGAGGCCTACTTTTACCACCATATTTTAAAATTGCAAATCTTCTCACTGCCTTTTTTTTTTTTTAATACATGGGCAGGCACCAGGAATCGAACCCGGGTCCTCTGGCATGACAGGCAAGCGTTCTTGCCTGCTGAGCCACCGTGGCCCTTCTCACTGCCTTTTACCTTACCCTATTCTGTCCCTACCTCACCCCATGGTCCTTTACACCTTTTAACATTCTCTATCTGTTTACTGTTTATCTACAACTTCCACTAGAATGTAGCCTTCACACAGGCAGGAATTTTTATCTTTTTGTTCTATTCACTAGGGCCTTGAAAAGTGCCTTGCACTCAGTAAATATCTGTCCAGAGAATTAATGGGCAGTGTAAACTCCATAAGTAAAATCAAATTAGAGATGGATTATTAACCTAAATATAAAAATTAAAACCAAATTCTTTTAGAAGAAAATATGGGTAAATAATTTTGTAATCTTGGGGAAGGTAATGATTTCTTAGCTACAAAAATTAAGAACTAAAAATAAAAAATTGGTAATTGGTCCTAATCAAAATTAAAAACTTCTACTCAAAAGACATTACTGGAAAATGAAAATGCAAGTCTCATACTTGGAAAACATTCTCAACATATATATATATCTTACAGAGGACTTGTACACAAAATATATAAAGAACTCCTACAAATCAGTAACAAGAGCAAACAACTCAACTAAAAAATGGTCAAAAAGCTCAGACACTTCACAGAAGGAAAGGAAATAATGAATAGGCAAATACATGAAAATCTGCTCAACACCATTAGTTATCCAGGGAAGTGCAATTATAATTAATTGGACACGATTACACACCCACTAGAATGGTTAAAATATAAAAGACTGACCATACCAAGTGCTGGTGAAGATGTGGGATAATTGGAATACTCATATATTACTGGTGAGATTATGAAATGGTATAATAATTTAGAAAACACTTTGGTAGTTTCTTATGAAGTTAAACCTACATATACCATATGGCCTAGTCACTTCTCTCTACAGAAATGAAAACATATATCCACAAAAAGACTTGCATAAAAATGTTCATAGCAGCTTTATCTTAATAGCCAAAGACTGGAAACAAACCAAAAATCCAACAAAAGGTTAATGGACTAAAAAATTGTTCTATATTTATACAATGGCATACTATTCAGCAAAACAAATGAACTGTTAATACAAACAACAAATATAAATTTCAAAAGAGTTGAGCAAAAGTTGTTAGATATCAAAGCATACACCTTGTTTATTTATTTGTTTATTTTTATATGAAACTCTAGAGCAGGTTACAAAAAATAAATCGGATAAATGGCTAGGAGCACAAAAGGAACTTTCTTGAAATAGAATGGAAATTTTCTATTTTTTTTTTTTTTTTTTTTTTTTTTTTTTTTTAAAGGAAAGACAGAGAGAAGGAAGGAAGGAAGGAAGGAAGAAAGGGAAACATTTTTAAACATTTTCTTGTTTTATTGTATTCTGTTTCTCCGTTTTTGTTACATGGGCTGGGGCCGGGAATCGAACCGAGGTCCTCCGGCATAGCAGGCAAGCACTTTGCCCGCTGAGCCACCGCGGCCCGCCGGAAATTTTCTATTTTTTTATTAGGATAATGCTTCCATTTCAGGAGGAGTCTGTACTCTCAAATGTTTACATGAATCAAAACTTTTCACATTTCACAAAAATATGTACATTTTATCATCTGGACATACTATTTTTATTTTTACCATTAATTATTTTAATCATTTAAATAATGAACTACGTAGATTCAGATATAGGTAGAATATAGTGTTTTGACAAAAATGTTAATTTTTATGAAATTTTACAATTTTTATTAGAACACTGTGCCTTGGAAAAAAGTAAATGCAATGCTATTTATTTCACACTACAGTTTAAAATTTATAGTTTAAACTTGTACACTCCAAACATGTATATGGTAATTTATACTCTAAAATTTTCCATTTTAACTATTTTTAAGTGGCCTTAATTATATTTACAATGTTGTGCTACCATTACCACCATCCAATACCAAAATTTTTTCATCACCCAAAAACAAAACTCTGTACCCATTAAGTAATAACTCTCCATAACCCCTTCTCCAAGTCCCTTGAAGCCTTGAATCTATTTTCTATCGCTGTGAATTTGCTTACTCTAGGTGTATCATATAAGTGAAATTATACAATATTTGTCCTTTTGTTTTTGTTTTGTTTCACTCAACAAGATGTTTCAAGGTTCATCCATGTTGTAGAATGTATCAGAACTCCATTCCTTTTTATGGCTGAATAATATTCCATTGTTTGTACAGACCACATTTTGTTTATCATTTATCTGTCAATGGATACTTGGGCTATTTTCACTTTTAAGCTATTGTTGAATAAAGCTGCTATGAACACTGCTGTAAAACTTATTTGTTTTAAATCCCTGCTTTCAATCCTTTGGGATATATACATAGGCGTTGAACTGCCAAATTATATGGTAATTCCATTTAACTTTTTGAGGAACTGCCAAACTGTTTTCCACAGTGGCTACACCATTTTATATTCCCACCAGCAATGCAACAGAGTTCCAATTTCTCTGTATACTCACCAATGCTTTTTTTTTTTTTAAATAACAGCCATCCTAGTGGGTGTAAATTGGTATCCCACTGTGGTTTTGATTTGCATTTCCCTACTGTATAACGATGTTGAGCATCTTCCCATCCGTTTATTGGTCGTTCGTATACTTCTTTGAAAAAATATCCACTCAATTCTTTTGCCCACTTTTTAATTGGGCTATTTGTCTTTCTGTTTTGGAGCTGTAGGGGTGTTCTTTATATATTCTGGATTATAATCCTTATCAGATATATGCTCTGCAATTATTTTTTCCCATTCTGAGGTTGTCTTTTTACTTTCTTGATAATGGCCTTTAATGCATAAAAGCCTTAACACTTTTTTACTACAGTCAAATTTCATCAACATGTTACTCAGGAGTCTTAGGTCCTTAGTCATTAAATATCATTGCTTAAACATTGCTCTTGGATAAAGGGACCTCAAGTAATTTATTTCTCTAAAATAAAAGCATTACACTACACACAAGGATCTAAAAGAATGTTCCCAGAACATGCAGGGACTGCTGACCTTCTGTGTGTTTGTTATTTTTCTATTAATATACTGTTTCAAAATCAGCCCATAAATTGTCACAATCTATATAATCACTGAGAAACAAGAAGATGGAAATATTTCAAATAAAAACTACCTCTGAGGAGAAATTTTCCCAAGGGTTTCATTACTTGCTTTTTTCACCTCCAACTAGAATGTCATTCATTCATTCATTCATTCATCCATCCATCCATTCAGGAAAGAACTCCAGAAAGAGAAGTGGCCAGAGTTTTCCTAATTATTGTTCCTTTCTAATGAAAGAAAGGATTTTCTCTCTGTAAAAGTTAGAGAGAAAAGTCACACAATGCCATAAGTATATAATGCATTTCTTTTCACATTTTACTTAGGAACTCTATGGTATCTGATTCGGTCTAAATCTGTACTACAAAATGTTTGGCAAGTAAACAGCTCCCCTAAGATATTGAGCAACTATTAGGGAAAGAAATGGTATTTATACTTGAAAGATTTAGTAAGAAGTAAAGCAGTTACAAATTTTTTGAGCCTCTGCCACATACTAGGTAGGAACTATAGCAGCCATTTTTTTAAAAAAACATCATTCCATTTATGCCTTAACATTATCCAGAGAGGTAGGTTTCACTTTCTCCACTTTACAGGCTAGAAAAAGGAACCCTAATGTTATATAATTAGTCCAAGCTCATATGACTCATTAATTGATAGTGCTAGGATTAAAATGCAAGGTTATATAAATCCAGTATAAGCTCTTAATACAATACACTACCTTTGAACTGTGAGCCCGAGTAAAATGGAGCTTTAGTAGACAAAAAGAAAAGGAGAGCTTAGTCAAGATCAGTAAACTCAAGTTCAAAAAGAATTTAATGAAAAAAATAGGTACATTCCATACAGCCAACCTTAGAGGATCATACTTTGCTACCAAATGGCCATAAAAAGGAAGATCTCCACACACCCAGAAAAAAATATTAAGCCTCACACTGTGACTTTCATGGTTAATACAAATTTGGTGTATTGAAACACCACAGTATAGTCTATCTCCCATTTGTATAATATTTATGTATTAACACATATGTATTAAGTACTGTATAAGTGCTGGTGGCAAATTATGTGGACTTTAATTCCTGCTTTGTCACTTATCTTGAATAAGTCACCCTATGTCTTCACAATCCTGTCTTCCTCTATAAAATGAGGATAATTATACATAATTTACAGGGACGTAATAAAAATTAAATAGCCTAACATAGCATATAGTATGTGTTCGATAAATATTAATCTTATTCTGATAGCCAACTTTGTGCCTAAATCAGGAAACTCCCAGAAAACAGGAATGTTCCATACTATACATAAACATATTTAAATATTTTATGATCCTCCTTGCCACCTAATGTTTATTTTATTGAAATCCCTTTGAATTTGCTGTGTGACTTTGGACAAGTGACTTCATCTCTCTGAGCTATTCTTCATCTATTAAATGAAGATATTTCCTACATTATATGGTTGTTGAGAGTACTAATGAAATAATGTATGTAAAGCACTCAGCAATGACTAGTATTTAGTGAATGTTCAAAACATATGTTGGTTACCATTAGCTTTGTGGGTAGTTCAAGTGAGTTCAACAGACCACATGATAGACCTTTCTACAGATCCTTCCAAGATAACTGCATTTCCAGTTCTGACTTCCATTGAAATGGCTAACTGGATTCATGACCAGTCACACTCTCTTTACCAAAGGGTTGTTCAGTAAAACCTTCACCATGTGGAGCCCTGTCTACTGGAGACTCACTTCTTGTAAAATTCAAAGAGGTCCAATAGAGCCACTTCTGGCCCTCGTCTCAGAGCATGCTACCTGGTTAGGCTGAGAATTTTCCAAACCATCAATTTCTGGTTTCTTTGTGCTTAAGAGTTCAGTTCTCAGCTTGTTCCTTTCCCCTCACATCTTACTATAAAGCTACATGGAGAAGCAATGTTGTACCTTCCACACTTAGCTCATAAATCTCCTCAGCTAAATAACCAAGTTCATTGCTTACAAGTTCTATTTTCAATTTCTACATCAGAACATAATTGTATCAAGTTCACAGACAATATAATAAGGATCATCTTTCTTACAATTTCCAATAACACATTTATCATCTCCTTCTAAGGTTTCACTGGAAGTACATTTAACACCCATATTTCCACCAAGTCTCTTCAGAGCTGTCTGGGCTTTTCCTACCAAGCACCTCACCATTCTTCGAGCCTCTACCCATTACCCAATTCCAAAGTTCTTTCCACATTTTTTGGTAGTCATGGCAGCTCCTCACTTTGCAGTACCAAAAATGTTTTAGTTTCCCAGTTGCTAAAACAAATACCATACAATGGGTTGATTTAAACAATGGTGATTTACTAGGTCACTGTTTTGTGGCTAGAAGCTCAAAATTTAGATATCAGTAAGGCAATACTTTCTCCCCAAAGACTGTGGCACATTTCTTCCTACATGGCAATTATATTTGGGTTATGGTATTCCTTCAAGTTCTAAAACTACAAACTGTGAGACACATATTTCAACTGCAGTCACAGCTGGGCAGTCACATTTAAAAGTTAGGAAGTAAATCAACCTTTTATATATTTTCTAAGAATCCTACCAAAGAAGATAAATTTTCCCAACAGGAAGATTATTAAGTGGTGATTAGTTTTTCAAACTAGTCCTCAAGTTCTTCTAATAGAATCTTTGCTACTGCAATTAACACTTAATACTGCCAACTGTGTACCAACCAGGGATAATGCTAGACTCTATGAATATGAAAAAATATAAAGGAAAATCTTAACCTCAAAATGTTTATGAGCCAAAAGAAAAGAAAGGCATAAACAGATAAATGCAAAATAGCAAGTATAATAGTTATGAAAAGTGAGTCATTAACTCTGCAATAGTGGAGGTAACTAAGTAGAAGAAGAACTCAAAAGTTTTTCAAAGAAGCAGGAAGTGATGTGTGGGGGGAAAAGAGGAATTTCAGACAGAAAGAAAACAGCAAGATATGTTCAATGATGTACAATATTTCCAGTGTGAAATATGTTCCAGTGCGAAAATGACAGGAAGCAGTGGGATGGGTATGTGGGCTTAGAAGTCTGGAGAAGTCAGCATTTCCTAAGCAAGTATGCTACCCAATGTTGTGTAGATGATATAAATGAGATCTGAAAAAAAAAAAAACATTTGTGCTCAAATAACCTTGAGTAGCACTACATAAGCAAATTTAAATAAGACTGTTAATTACAGAATGTCTTAAGAAGAAATGTGCCTGATAAATTGGATAAGATGAAATGGAAATAATATGAAATTTCCCAAACACAGGCCCACAAGCCTTTTTTTCTCAACGCGAGTCCATTAGTCTTACCAAGAAATCAATTTTTTTATTTGGTTGAAATTTTTCATTACATGTTTTATTTTTAATGATTGAATTAATTCTGCTTTCTAAAAACATTTTATTAAAAAAAATCAAACATATATAAAAGTAGAGAGAATAATATGACCCAACAATTACCAATGCATGACCCATCTTCTTTCACCTGTATCTGCATCCCCCCAACTATATTACTTTGAATAAATCCAGATATCATTTCACTTCATCCATAAATATTTCAGTATTTATCTCTAAAAAAGAAGTTCTCTTTTTAAATTATGACTATTACATTTTAAAAACATTAGTACTTCCTTAATATTGAATATTAAAGTCATTCCAATTTAATTATTAAAATTTAAATATTTAAATTTAAATTGGTTTATTTTAATTAAAGTTAAATTTAAAATAAAATTTAAAACTAAGTTTAAATATTAAATTCATGTTCAAATTTCCCTGACTTACAAATACCACTTTTTTTTTATTTGATCAGATCAGTAACCAAATAAAGTCCATATACTGCAATTGGGTGATATGTCTTTTAAGCCAATTTAAATCGATAGGTTTCTTCTATATCTTTTTTCCAGATACGTATTCGTTGAAGACAGTAGGTCATTTGAGATATATAATTTCACATTATGGACTTTGCTGACTGAATGAATATCCTTGTCACGTAACATTTATTTTAGTCTCCTGTATTTCCTAAGAACTGGTAGTTATATCTAGAGACTTTAGCACAATTAGGTTCAATTTTTTGGCAAAAACACTACACAGGTGATATGTTCTTCAGAAGTACATGGTATCTGGTTCTTTTTGTGATATAAGAAAGTAATGATCATCATTTCCTAGATATGGTTATCTCATTATAAGTAATTTCTGCAGTCCCCTTCACTCTCCTTCTTCTGAGTTTATTTTGTTCTTTATCTTTTTAAAATGGATATTGTATTAACTATTCTCCCATAACAAATCACCCTAAAATTTAGCAGCTAAAAACAACAAACATTTATTATTTCACAAAGTTTCCTAGGGTCAGGAATCCAAGAGTGGCTTGAGCTGAGACTGCAGTCACATCAAAGATTGACTGGACTGGTGGATCCACTTCCAAGCTCACTCACTCACTTGGTGGCTACGCTGACAAGAGGCTTTAGTTCTTCACATTGGCCTCTCCAAAGGGCTACTCACAACATAGCAGCTGGTTCCTGCCACAGCAGGTGATTCAAGAGAAAAAGAGCAAATAAGATGGCAGTTACAGTGTCTTTTAAAACCTAATTTTGAAAATGACATACCATTCATTACTTTTGTCATATTCCACTGGTCACACAGAACAACTCTAGTATAACATGAGAGGGGATGACACTAAGGTGTGGGGTGGGGATTGTACATGCTAGCTACCACAAATGACCAGTTCATTGATTTTCAAATTTTTCTCTTTCTACTATATATATTTAAAGCCACAAATTTTCCTAAGTAATTCTGTAGAGATGGCTCTCAAAGGCTTACACCCTTGGGGAAGGATGAACTAGAAAACTAGCCCCTGGTGATTCTATGAAATTTGGATTCTCCTAAGAATTTCATATAAGCAAGATGATACAATATTTGTCTTTTTGTGTCTGGCTTATTTCACTCAACATTATGTCATCAAGATTCATCCATACTGTAGTAGCATACATCAGAATTCCATTCCTTTTTACAGTTGAATAATATTCCATTATGTGCGTATACCACATTTTTTTCATCCATTCATCTAATGATGGGCACTATTTTCTTGTGTGAATGCACTTGTGTGTGTGTGAATTCATTTCTGACCATCTGTTGCTCCATGTCCTTGAGAAAATACTTGGGGTCTACAATGAAGGTTTCTTCCAGAGAGGACATAAATTTGCTTCTGCCAGGCACTATCAATAGAGCTTTCTCAGCCTTTCCTAGAAAGAAAGGTGAATTTGATTTGCAAATCCATGAAAGAATTAACTTCTGGTAACAACCTCTAAAAGACTTTTCACCTCTCTGCTCTGCTTAGCAGCAGCACTTTCCCCTGCAATCCCCTAGTGAAGGTGGAGAATTGAAGTGGATATTTTCTAGTTCATCCTTACCCAAGAGTGTAAGCCTTTGAGAGCCATACCACAATATCTATTAGATTTTGCTCCAGGTAATCTCTAGGCTTTGACTTCTTTCCTCCCATAAACCCATGAAACTCAGCTCAAGTTCAACAGAAAATGGCATCCGTTCTCCATTTAACTCCTGCTTGCATTAAAATTTTGTCTTCATACTACTTCACTATTTTTTTTAGCTTCCCAATGCTTTTAAGATTTTTGTATCTAGAGATGAGTTATTTTCAGAGGGATGGTTAGTCCAAACAACCTAGCTACTTAATTGCCAGAAACAAATCTATACTAAAACCTTTTTTCCCTTGTACTTTTTTGGTCATGCCTTATGTTCACCTAGAACTGCTTCTCTATTAATCCGCTATCCGTTTTTTAAAACCCTGATCGAATGGTTTTTAAATCTTGATCAAACCTTTCTACCAACCCACCTATGATGACTTCATCCAGGCACCCTGCCTTACATCTAGGCCTACAATCTGAATAGGAAACTGACACTAGCAGTAAAAGCATGCCTAAGATGGAATCAGTCAATTAAATACATGAAAACTACAAAAACATTCATGAAAGGAAAGCTTGTCACCTCCGAAAAACATTTGGAAGTCATATTAAAAGAAACAGAAGAAACGTTGTAATTGAAGTCTATATAGAGGTTTAGAGTATGTCAAATTCTCTATTAAGAAAGATTTCAAATTTTACTTCATGAATTTCTTAAATTTTAACTAACTATCCTTTAACGAAGTTCCAAGTCTAATCAACATAGTATAGAAAATTCATGGTTAAAATCAGCAGGACTTGAGAAAGCCACTGTGTGGAATGTTAGGTAAAATGTATGTTGTTGCATGAACTTTGTGTTCATCTTGCAGTTTTCACACTACTGGCCAGGTAAAGAAAGTTCTGTTTCAGAGGTTTTGGAGAAGTCAATCAAGTGATCAAGAAATAATGAAACATAAAATTCAAGGGATGAAACAACAGTAAATAACATGACATACATCATACATTCAAAAATTAATTGACTCAGACTAAAGTGAATTCTTTAGAAAAACAGATCACTATATTTCTATTAATTAAATATAATTATTTAACATTTTTATTAAATATCATAATTTATTTAATATTTTAATGGAGCATGAAAGTTTAAAATGATGTTCACGGCCATGTTAGGGGGAAGTATTTCAAATTTAATATCTTAATGATTTATAGTAGCTAATATAATTAATTGAAACTTTCGAATCACATCTAAAAAGTACCTTAACTAAAATTCCCTGAATAATGAGATTTTGAGTAATTTTTATTCTTTCTACATATCTGTATTTTCTAATTTTTCTTACAATTAACTTGTGTATCAAATAATAATAAAATTAAAGCTTAGCATAAAAGTATATCATTATTACTTTTTCTTAGAATATAAATCTAAATTAGAAAGTCTATATATTTTTCTTCCTAAAAGAAAGCTCATTTATTAAAAAGTTAAATTTTATACTAAGCTGACAAAATTCACAAGACAAAATTATTCAACAAAAAGATATATAAAATCATTCACAATGCCATGCTACAAAAAAAATAATATTTATCTTTCCTAAAATTGAAGTGTCACTGAGGTCCATGTGCATGTGCAGTTCTAGGACTGCTGTAAACTGACATTCCCAGAGTTGAATGACGTGACTGGGGGCCCTTGCGCATGCGCATGCCTACGAGTGCCATAAACTGAATTTACCAAAGCTGAAGGACGTGTCAGGAAAGAACATAAAGAAAATAAATCAGATGTATCAAATAAAACTACATATTTCTTTATAGAGGCAAGCGATTTTTTGAAATCCATCCATTTTATGTGAAATATATAAAATTCAGTTAAAGATAGCTGGATAGAGTAGGTCGAGTTCAGCCCTGCTTCATGGAAAAATTAAAGAAGGAACTGGAGGGCGATTGAGATAGCGATTCAAGAGTGCAATTGACCTGGGAGAATCTTCTCCACAACACAGGACAGCCATGGTTCCTCGCCACCACAGAGGCTGAGGAACTTAGAAGCAGAAAGCTGCAGCCTGGCGTGGAGGCACAGAGCATACGGGAGTGAACAGATAGGAAATGAGCACTAGGAAGTAAGCCAAGCCATGTTCCTTGAATGCATTAACCTCACCAGTGAAGCCCCGTGACCTGCGACTCACCCTACACCCCACTCACAGAATCCCTTCACCTGCTCCTATTCATGGCACATCAAGTACCCCTGCCCCACTGCCCTATACACCCTACCCTAAGTGCAGCCCAACCACCTCTCCTGCACTCCTCCTGAGCACTACCTTCCCCTCCCTGTTCCCTGAAGGCTGTTCCCAACATATACAGGCTACACGTGCTAACTTCCATACCCAGGCCAGCCCCGCCCTCTATCTATAGTGTCACACAGCCTCACCACTCCCCCCCTGATCTTTGTGCATTAGTTTATGGCACTCCTAGACCCACTCACACGCACGGACCACAGTCAAGTCCTTCAGCTCTGGTAAATTCAGTTTACAGCACTCGTAGACATGCGCATGCGCAAGGGCCCCCAGTCACGTCATTCAGCTCTGGGAACATCAGTTTACAGCAGTCCTAGAACTGCACATGCGCGTCGACCTCAGTGGCACTTCCTAGCTATGAGAAAGTGCTAATCTGCACAGCTGGGTCACATGTGCCCCCAACAAATGTAGGCCTAACACCAACCTGCTCCCACAGCTCTATGCATGCACACAAAGAGCACTGTGCCCTTGACCAGCACACAGCAGTTGGTGCACCCACACAGCTACATCCTCGCTGGCCACTGAGTGCCCACATGCACAAGTACCACTGTAACATTCCCAACCTTGCCTATACCTGGCCTGAAAAAAATCACCACACAGTTATGCCTTGCCCCATACCATGCTCCCTGCTGCACATTAATCCTGCAAATACAAGGCCTTAGACTACTGAAAGAAATCAACCCCCAAAGTAAATCAATCAAGATATTTACATGTGAGGAAAACAGAAGATCACAAAGCATTTCACAATGAAGACAGATAGAGCCCTACCTAATGACCAAATTAAAACACCAGAGGAGACACAGACATTGGAATAATTAATCAAAGATGTTCATATAACTCTACTTAATAAAATAAGTGGGATGACAAAAAACATAAAGGAGATCAAGAAGACAGTAGAAAAGCATAAAGGGGAATCGGAAAGAATAAATAGAAAAACAGCAGATTTCACAGAGATTAAAGATTCTGTTGACCAAATAAAAAACATACTAGAGGCACAACACCAGATTTGAAGAGACAAAAGAAAGAATAGACAATATAGAGGACAGGATAACTACCTTCAAAGACTCAAAACAGCAAATGGCCAAAAAAAGAAAGAAAATTTTGAATCAAATCTCAGGGAAATGATAGACAAAACAAAGAGCACAAATATAAGAATCATTGATGTCCCAGAAGGAAAAGAGATGAGTAAAGGGCTAGGAAGAGTAGTTGAGGATATAATGGGGGAAAACTTCCTAGCCCCCTTATACAGACATAAATATACAAGTCAAAGAAACCCAATGAACTCCAAGCAGAATAAATCCAAACTGGCCTTCCCCAAGACACATACTAATCAGTCTGCCAAATATTGAAAAGCAGCAGAAAATTCTGAAAGTGGCAAGAGAAAAACAATCTACTACATACAAAGAAAACCACATAAGACTGAGTTCAGACTACACAACTTGCACCCTACAAGTGAGAAGGCAGTGGTATGATATATTCAAGATCCTGAAAAAGAAAGACTTCCAGTCAATAATTCTGTACCCAGCCAAACTGCCCTTCAAAACTGAGGGAGAGATTGAAGCTTTCACAGACAAAGAAGTCCTGAAAGAATCTGTCAACAAGAGACTGGCCCTACAAGGAATACTATAAGGAGTTCTTCCTGTTGACAAAAAAAAAGGACGGAGGTCAGGAAGAGGGCACAGAACTGAAGAGTACCAATAAGGGTAATTTAAAGGATAAAAAGAGAAAGAGGGAAAAGAATATACAGATCTGACAAAAAAAAGATAACATGATGGATTCATAAATTTTTTTTCTGTAATCACTTTGAATATTAACGAACTAAACTTCCCAATTAAAAGATGCAGATTGGCAAAAAAGATTAAGAAATATAATCCAGCTATATGCTGCTTCAAGAGACTCATCTTAGACACAAAGATACAAATAGACTGAATGTGAAAAGATGGAAAAAGATTTTCCATGCAAGTTCTAACCAAATGAAAGCAGAGGTACCAATACTAATATCAGGAAAAATAGACTTTAAATACAAAGACATCATAAGAGGCAAAGAAGGACACTATATACTAATTAAAGGGTCAATTCATCAAGAAGATATAACAATCATAAATGTTTATGCCCCCAATCAAGGATCTCCAAAGTACACGAGGCAGACATTGGCAAAACTGAAGGGAGTGATAGATGTTTCAACAATAATAAGAGAAAACTCCAATACATCACTCTCCTCTATAAATAGAACAACCAGACAAAAGATCAACAGAAAACAGATAAGTTAAATAATTTGGTAAATGAATTAGACCTAATAGACATTTATAGGTCATTGCACTCCAAAACACAAGGATATACATTCTTCTCTAGTGTTCATGGAACAGTCTCCAGGATAGATCATATGCTGGGGCAAAAAACAAGTCTTTATAAATTAAAAAAAATTGAAATTATTCAAAGCACTCTCCCTGATAACAATGAGTTGAAGCTAGATCTCAATAACCACCAAAGAATGAAAACATTCACAAACGTATGGAGATTAAATAACACACTCTTAAAGAACCAGTGGGTCAAAGAAGAAATGGCTAGAGAAATTAGTAGCTATCTAGAGACTAATTAAAATGAGAATACAACTTATCAGAACTTTTGTGATGTGGCAAAGGCTGTGCTGATAGGGAAATTTATTGCCCTAAATGCCTATATTAAAAAACAAGAAAGAGCAAAAATTGAAGACTTAACAACACACCTGGAGGAACTTGAGAAAGAACAGCAAACTAACCCCAAAGCAAATAGAAGAGAAATAACAAAGATTAAAGCAGAGATAAATGAATGGGTGAACAAAAGAAAAATGGAAAATCAATAAAACCAAAAGTTGGTTCTTTGAGAAAAACAATAAAATTGATGGACCACTAGCAAGACTGACAGAGAAAAAAAGAGAGAGGATGCAAACAAACAAAATCAGAAACGATAAGGGTTGTGTAACCCCTACAGACCCTGAAGAAATAAAAGAAATCATAAGAGGATACTATGAACAACTGTATGCCAACAAACTAGACAACTTAGATGAAATGGACAAATTCCTGGAAATACGCAAACAAGCTACAGTAACTCAGGAAAAAATAGAAGATCTCAACAAACCAATCACAAGTAAAGAGATTCAATCAGTCATCAAGCATCTTCCTACAAAGAAAAACCCAGAGTCAAATGGCTTCACAGGAGAATTTCATCAAACAGTTCAGAAAGAATTAACACCAATCCTGCTCAAACATTTCCAAAAAATTGAGGAAGAAGGAACTCTACCTAACTCATTATGTGACGCTAATATAATTTTAATACCAAAAGCAGGTAAAGATGCTATAAGAAAGGAAAACAATAGGCCAATCTCCCTAATGAGCACAGATGCAAAAATTCTTAACAAAATATTAGCAAATAAAATCCAACAACACATTAAAAGAATGTGTTGACCAAGCGGGGGTTATACTAGGAATGCAAAGATGGTTCAACACCAGACAATCAATTAATGTAATATAGTACATTAACAAATCAAAAGGGAAAAATCACATGATCATGTTGACTGACGCTGAAAAAGCATTCGACAAAATTCAGCAGCCTTTTTTGATAAAAAACACTCCAAAAGATAGGAATCAAAGGTAACTACCTCAATATGATAAAGGGACTATATGAAAAAAACAATAGCCAGCATCATACTCAATGGAAAGAGACTGAAAGCCTTCCCCCTAAAATCAGGTACAAGACAAGGATACCCACTGTCACCACTATTATTCAACATTGTGCTAGAAGTTCTAGCTAGAGCAATCAGGCAGGACAAGAAATAAAAGGCATTCAAATTGAAATGGAAGAAGTAAAAGTCTCATTATTTGCAGATGATATGATACTACCCTTGGAAGAGCCTGAGAATTCTACAGCAAAGTTACATGAACTAATAAATAGATTCAGGCAGAGGGTGAGATATAAAATTAATGTGCAAAAATCAGTAACATTTCTATACATAAGCAATGACCTAGTTGAGGAGTCAGTTAAGGAAAAAATTCCATTCAAAACAACAACTAAAAGAATCAAATATTTAGGAATGAACTCAACTAGGGACATAAAGGACTTGTACACAGAAAACCACATAACATTGCTAAAAGAAACCAAAGAAGATCTAAATAGGGGGAAAGACATTCCCTGTTCAGGGACAGGAAGGCTAAATATAGTTAAGATGTCAATTCTTCCTAAGTTCATCTACAGATTCAACAAAGCACCAATCAAAATTTCAATATCCAACTTTGAAGATTTGGAAAAACTAATTACCAAATGCATCTGGAAGGGAAAGAGACACCTAATAGCTAAAAGCATCCTAAAAAAGAAGAATGTAGTGGGAGGTTTAACATGCCCTGACTTTAAAACCTATTATAAAGCCACAGTGGTCAAAACAGCATGGTACTGGCACAAAGACAGAAGCATTGACCAATGGAATCAAATCCAGAGTGCAGAAATAGACCACCAAATCTATGGTCAACTGATTTTTGACAAGGCCTCCAAATCCTCTGAACTGCAACAAAATAGTCTTTTCAATAATTGGGCATAGAAGAACTGGACCAATAGCCAAGAGAATGAAAGAGGACCCCTATCTTACACTCTTCACAAAAATTAACTCATAGTGGATCAAACACCTAAATATAAGAACTGCCACCACAAAGCTTATAGAAGAAAATGTAGGAAAACATCTTCAAGACCTAGTAATAGGAGGTAGCTTCCTAAACTTTACACCCAAAGCACAAACAACAAAAGAAAAAGTAGATATATGGGAACTCCTCAAAATCAAATGCTTCAGCACCTCAAAAGACTTTCTCAAAAGGTGAAGAAGCAGCCAGCTCCCCAGAAGAAAAACATTTGGAAATCACGTATCAGACAAAGGTTTGATTTCTGTATACACAAAGAAAGCATACAACTCAACAACAAAAGAACAAACAGCCCAATTGTAAAATGGGCTAAAGATATGAATAGGGGCCAAGATTGCAGCTTAGCAATGTGCGCATTTTAGTTCGTCCTCCAGAACAACTACTAAATAACCAGAAACAGTAAACACCAGCTCCTGGAGTCACGTCAGTGACCAGACACACAGCGTACCCTGGTCTGGACCAGCTGGACCAGTTGCGAACCTCCCCAAAACCGTGAGTTCCCCAAGCTGCGGCGGCTGGTGCCCAGTGCCCCTCTCCCACAGGCGGCTTCCCAGAGGGAAGGGAAAGAGACTCTAAACCTGGTCAAGGCGGAGGTTGCTCATTGGGCTCACAAAAAAAAAAAGGAAAGGGGAGGAAACAGAGATTTTAGTGGTTGTATTTCTACGGACACTTGGCAGCCTCTGGATTCAGCACCAGACTTCTCGGGCTGCAACTGCCCCAGGCATAGGCAGAAACAGACTGCTTTCAGGGCTGTCTCCCACCTGTGCCTTCCTCAGAGGAGGGGTGAAGCCCAACTCAGGTGGAATCCCTCCCTCAAGGAATTCAGACTCCAGGGCTTGGCAATTTGAAGCCATTAAAACCAGCCTACAACCTCTCCTCTGTATCCACCACACCCCCAGCAGGGAGAATCTTCCAAAGTTAAAAGTGCTGCAACATCTTTTGCTGGTGGGACCCGCAGGCAGACGCACCACATACTGGGCAGGATAAGAAAAACAGAGCCCAGAACTTCACAGGAAAGTCTTTTAACCTGCTGGGTCTCACACTCAGGGGAAACTGATGCAGGTGACTCCTTCCCCCTGATAGGAGCCCAGTTTAGTCTGGGAAAACCCAGCTGGAGTCTATAATACCTATGTAGACCCTCCTAAGGGTAGGGAGGGAAAAGGCACCATACAAGCAAGGCAAGAAACAAGAAAACAAGAACTGAAAAATTATCCTCTGTTAAACAAAACCTAAGCTAGAGGCCCGGAAAAAGCTGAACTGAAGGTCAAAGAACAGATAGACAACAAATTCATCTAGCAAGAAAACCGTAGGTAAGAGAAGTGAAAGCAATCTCCAGAATAAACTAATTAAGGTAATTAAATGTCTAAATACCATCAAAACATAACAAATCACACCAGGAAAATTGAACATATGGCCCAGTCAAAGGAACAAACCAATAATTCAAATGAGATGCAAGAGCTGAAACAATTAATTCAGAATATACAAACAGACATGGAAAACCTCATCAAAAAACAAATCAATGAATTGAGGGAGGATATGAAGAAGGCAAGGAATGAAAAAAAGAAGAAATGGAAAGTCTGAAAAAACAAATCACGGAACTTATGGAGATGAAAGGTTATGTAGAAGAGATGAAAAAACAATGGAAACCTACAATGGTAGATTTCAAGACACAGAGGTTAGGATTAGTGAACTGGAGGACGGAACATCTGAAATCTGACAAGATACAGAAACTATAGGGAAAAAAATGGAAAAATACGAGCAAGGACTCAGGGAACTGAATGATAATATGAAGTGCACAACTGTACGTGTTGTGGGTGTCCCAGAAGGAGAAGAGAAGGGAAAAGGAGGAGAAAAACTAATGGAAGAAATTACCACTGAAAATTTCCCAACTCTTATGAAAGACCTAAAATTACAGATCCAAGAAGTGCAGCGCACCCCAAAGACAATAGATCCAAACAGACGTTCTCCAAGACACTTACTAGTCAGAATGTCAGAGGTCAAAGAGAAAGAGAGGATCCTGAAAGCAGCAAGAGAAAAGCAATCCATCACATACAAGGGAAACCCAATAAGACTATGTGTAGATTTCTCAGCAGAAACCACGGAGGCAAGAAGACAGTGGGATGATATATTTAAATTACTAAAAGAGAAAAACTGCCAACCAAGAATTCTATATCCAGCAAAATTGTCCTTCAAAAATGAGGGAGAAATTAAAATATTTTCAGACAAAAAATCACTGAGAGAATTTGTGACCAAGAGACCAGCTCTGCAAGAAATACTAAAGGGAGCACAAGAAACAGATACAATAAGACAGAGGAGAGAGGTGTGGAAAAGAGTGTAGAAAGAAGGAAAAGTAGATATGACATATAAAATACAAAAGGCAAAATGGTAGAGGAAAGTACTACCCAAACAGTAATAACACTAAATGTTAATGGATTGAACTCCCCAATCAAAAGACATAGACTGGCACAATGGATTAAAAAACAGGATCCTTCTATATGCTGTCTACAGGAAACACATCTTAGACCCAAAGATAAACATAGGTTTAAACTGAAAGGTTGGGAAAAGATATTTCATGCAAATAAAAACCAGAAAAGAGCAGGAGTAGCTATACTAATATCGAACAAATTAGACTTCAAATGTAAAACAGTTAAAAGAGATAAAGAAGAATACTATGTACTAATAAAGGGAACAATTCAACATGAAGACATAACAATCATAAATATTTATGCACCGAAATAGAATGCCCCAAAATACATGAGGCAAACACTGCAAACACTGAAAAGGGAAATAGACACATCTACCATAATAGTTGGAGACTTCAATTCCCTACTCTCAACAATGGACAAAACATCCAGACAGAGGATCAATAAAGAAACAGAGAATTTGAATATTACAATAAATGAACTAGACTTAACAGACATTTATAGGGCATTACACTCCACAACAGCAGGATACAAATTTTTCTCAAGTGCTCATGGATCATTCTCAAAGATAGACCATATGCTGGGTCACAAAGCAAGTCTCAAAAAATTTAAAAAGATTGAAATCATACACAACACTTCCTCAGATCATAAGGGAATGAAGTTGGAAATCAATAATAGGCAAAGCACCAGAAAATTCAAACATATGTGGAGGCTCAACAACACACTCTTAAACAACCAGTGGGTCAAGGAAGAAATTACAAGAGAAATCAGTAAATATCTCGAGGCAAATGAAAATGAAAACACAACATATCAAAACCTATGGGACATAGCAAAGACAGTGCTAAGAGGGAAATTTATTGCCCTATAATGCCTTTATCAAAAAAGAAGAAAGGGCAAAAATTTGGGAATTAACTGTCCCCTTGGAAGAACTGGAGAAAGAACAGCAAACTAACCTCAAAGCAAGCAAAAGGGAAGTATTAACAAAGATTAGAGCAGAAATAAATGAAATTGAGAACATGAAAACAATAGAGAAAATCAATAAGACCAGAAGTTGGTTCTATGAAAAAATCAATAAGATTGATGGGCCCTTAGCAAGACTGACAAAAAGAAGAAGAGAGAGGATGCAAATAAATAAGGTCAGAAATGGAAGAGGAGACATAACCACTCACCTCACAGAAATAAAGGAGGTAATAACAGGATACTATGAACAACTTTATGCTAATAAATACAATGTAGATGAAATAGACAACTTCCTAGAAAGGCATGAACAACCAACTTTGACTCAAGAAGAAACAGATGACCTCAACAAACCAATCACAAGCAAAGAAATCGAATCAGTCATTAAAAAACTTCCCAAAAAGAAAAGTCCAGGACCAGACGGCTTCACATGTGAATTCTACCAAACATTCCAGAAAGAATTAGTACCAATCCTGATCAAACTCTTCAAAAAAAATGAAGTGGAGGAAAAACTACCTAATTAATTCTAGGAAGCCAACATTACCCCCATACCAAAAACCAGGCAAACATATTACAAAAAAAGAAAACTACAGACCAATCTCTCTAATGAATATAGATGCAAAAATCCTCAACAAAATTCTAGCAAATTGAATCCAGCAACACATTAAAAGAATTATACATCATAACCAAGTAGGGTTCATCCCAGGTATGCAAGGATGGTTCAACATAAGAAAATCAATTAACGTAATACACCATATCAACAAATCAAAGCAGAAAAATCACATGATCATCTCAATTGATGCAGAGAAGGCATTTGACAAAATGCAACATCCTTTCCTGTTGAAAACACTTCAAAGAATAGGAATACAAGGGAATTTCCTTAAAATGATAAAGGGAACATATGAAAAACCCACAGCTAATATCATCCTCAATGGGGAAAAATTGAAAACTTTCCCCCTAAGATCAGGAACAAGATAAGGATGTCCATTATCACCACTGTTATTCAACATTGTGTTGGAAGTTCTAGCCAGAGAAATTAGACAAGAAAAAGAAATACAGGACATCAAAATTGGAAAGGAAGAAGTAAAACTATCACTGTTTGCAGATGATATGATATTACATGTCGAAAACCCTGAAAAATCCACAGCAAAATTACTAGAGCAAATAAACGAGTACAGCAAAGTGGCAGGTTACAAGATCAACACTCAAAAATCTGTAGTGTTTCTATACACTAGCAATGAACAATCTGAGGGGGAAATCAAGAAATGAATTCCATTTACAGTTGTAACTAAAAGAATAAAATACTTACGAATAAATTTAACTAAAGAGACAAAAGACCTATACAAAGAAAACTACAAGAAACTGTTAAAAGAAATCACAGAAGGCCTAAATAGATGGAAGGGCATACCGTGTTCATGGATTGGAAGACTAAATATAGTTAAGGTGTCAATTCTACCTAAAAATATTTATAGATTCAACGCAATACCAATCAAAATCCCAACAACTTACTTTTTAGAAATAGAAAAAACAATAAGCAAATTTATCTGGAAGGGCAGGGCGCCCCAAATTGCTAAAAGTATCTTGAGGAAATAAAACGAAGCTGGAGGTCTCACACTGCCTGACTTTAAGGCATATTTTGAAGCCACAGTGGTCAAAACAGCATGGTACTGGAATAAAGATAGATATACTGACCAGTGGAATCAAACAGAGTGTTCAGATATAGACCCTCTCATCTATGGACATTTGATCTTCGATAAGCAGTCAAGCCAACTCACCTGGAACAGAACAGTCTCTTCAATAAATGGTGCCTAAAGAACTGGATATCCATATGCAAAAGAATGAAAGAGGACCTGTATCTCAAACCCTATACAAAAGTTAACTCAAAATGGATCAAAGATCTAAACATTAGGTCTAAGACCATAAAACAGTTAGAGGAAAATGTTGGGAGATATCTTATGGATCTTACAACTGGAGGCGGTTTTATGGACCTTAAACCTAAAGCAAGAGCACTGAAGAAGGAAATAAATAAATGGGAACTCCTCAAAATCAAACACTTTTGTGCATCAAAGAACTTCATCAAGAAAGTAAAAAGACAGCCTACACAATGGGAAACAATATTTGGAAAGACATATCAGAAAGGTCTAGTATCCAGAATTTTTAAAGAGATTGCTCAACTCAACAACAAAAAGGCAGCTAATCCAATTACAAAATGGGAAAAAGACTTGAACAAATACTTATCAGAAGAGGAAATACAAATGGCCAAAAGGCACATGAAGAGATGCTCAATGTCCCTGGCCATTAGAGAAATGCAAATCAAAACCACAATGAGATATCATCTCACACCCACCAGAATGGCCATTATCAACAAAACAGAAAATGACAAGTGCTGGAGAGGATGTGGAGAAAGAGGCGCACTTATCCACTGTTGGTGGGAATGTCAAATGGTGCAACCACTGTGGAAGGCAGTTTGGCGGTTCCTCAAAAAGCTGAATATAGAATTGCCATATGACCCAGCAATACCATTGCTAGGTATCTACTCAGAGGACATAAGGGCAAAGACACAAATGGACATTTGCACACCAATGTTTATGGCAGCATTATTTACAATTGCAAGGAGATGGAAACAGCCAAAATGTCCATCAACAGACGAGTGGCTAAATAAACTGTGGTATATACATACGATGGAATATTATGCAGCTTTAAGACAGAATAAACTTATGAAGTATGTAACAACATGGATAGACCTTGAGAACATTATGCCAAGTGAGACTAGCCAAAAACTAAAGGACAAATACTGTATGGTCTCACTGATATGAACTGACATTAGTGAATAAACTTGTAATATTTTGTTCATAACAGAGACAGAAATAGGGAGATAGAAATAGGGTAAGATATTGGGTAACTGGAGCTGAAGGGATACAGACTGTGCAACAGGACTGGATATAAAAACTCAGCAATGGACAGCACAATACTGCCTAACTATGATATAATTATGTTAAAACACTGAATGAAGCTGCATGTGAGAATGATAGAGGGAGGAGGCTGGGGACATAAATGAAATCAGAAAGAAAGATAGATGTTAAAGATTGAGATGGTATAATCTAGGAATGCCTTGAGTGTATAATAATAGTGAAGCGCACAAGGTACAATTTTAAAAATGCTTTTGCATGAGGAAGAACAAAGAAATGTCATTATTGCAGGGTACTGAAAATAGATGGTAATCAATATTTTAAAATGTCACCTTCTGTGTGAGACTAAAGCAAAAATTTTTATTTGTTACAAAATTTATATTTTGACTAGTGCATTTCCTAATATAACTTATGTAGATAGTTTGACTGAACACCATAAGTTCTTGGAATCTCAGGTAGGACATGAGATTTTGCTGATTTGCCCAGAGTGATGCCCTGATGAATCCCAGAGCGATTCTATCAGTGAGTGGAAAAAGTATCTGCAAAGCTCCCTTCGGGGAATGGTGAGAGTGGGGAGAAATTCAACATCCCCAAGTTGAATTCTTGATAGTCTCACAAGCAGTGTGGACAACCAAACCATAGGCAGAGCCCCCAGTCTTGGGGTTTGTTCATATGAAACTTAACCCCGCAAAGGATAGGTCAAGTCTACTTAAAATTTAGGCCTAAGAGTCACCCCCAAGAGAGCCTCTTTCGTTGCTCAGATGTCGCCTCTCTCTCCAGCCAACACAACGAGCAGTCTCACCACCCTACCCCTCTCTACGTGGGACATGACTCCCAGGGGTGTGGACCTTCCTGGCAATGTGGGACATAGATCTTGGAATGAACGGAGACTCAGCATCAAGGGATTGAGAAAAACCCTAGAATGAGCTGAGACTTAGCATCAAGGGATTGAGAAAACCTTCTCGACCAAAAGGGGGAAGAGGGAAATGAGAAAAAGTGTCAATGGCTGAGAGATTCCAAACAGAGTCAAAGAGGTTATCCTGGAGGTTATTCTTATGCATCAAGTAGATATGATCTTGTTATTCAAGATGTAATGGAGAGGCTGGAGGGAACTGCCTGAAAATGTAGAGCTGTGTTCGAGTAGCCATGTTTCTTGAGGATAATTGAATAATGATACAGCTGTCACAATGTGACTGTGTGATTGTGAAAACCTTGTGTCTGATGCTCCTTTTATCTACCTTGTCAACAAAGGAGTAGAACATATGGAATAAAAATAAATAATAGGGGGAACAAATGCTAAAATAAATTTAGTTTGAAATGCTAGTGATCAATGAAAGCAAGGGGTAAGGGGTATGGTACGTATAATCTTTTTTTTTTTCTTTCCTGTGTTCGTTTTATTTCTTTTTCTACTGTCGTTTTATTTCTTTTTCTGAATTAATGCAAATGTTCTAAGAAATGATGAATATGCAACTAAGTGATGATACTGTGAATTACTGATTATGTATATTATTTTGTTTATTTTTTTAATTAATAAATTAAAAAATAAAAAAATAAAATAAAAGATATGAATAGGCATTTTTCTGAAGAGCAAACACAGATGGCTCAAAAACACATGAAGAGATACTCATTTTCATTGGCTATAAGGGAAATGCAGATCAAGACTGCAATGAGATATCAACTCAAACGTAAAAGAAGGACTGCTATTAAACAAAGAGGAAGCTATAAATGTTGGAGAGGATGTGGAGAAACTGGGACACTTACGCATTGCTGGTGGGAATGTATAACGGTGCAGTTACTAAGGAAGACTGTTTGGTGGTTCCTTAGGGAACTAAATATCGAGTTGCCCTAGGACCTGGCAATGGCACTACTTGGTATATACTCAGAGGAGCTGAAAGCAATGACATAAACAGACATTTGTACACCGATGTTCATAGCAGCATTATTCACAATTGCCAAAAGATGGAAGCAAACCAAATGCCCACATACAGAAGAGTGGATCAGCAAAATGCAGTATATTTGTACGATGGAATATTACGCAGCAGTAAGACGAAATGACATCCTGAAGCACATGACAAGATGGAGGAGCCTTGAGGACATAATGGTGAGTGAAATTAGCCAGACACAAGAAGATAGGTACTATATAATTCCACTTTTATGACCAGCATCAAGGTATAATCAGAGGCGTATAATACAAAAGATAGGGGACTTAGGGATACATAGAAGCTAGAGATGGGTGAACAGTTAGCTAATGAGGCTGAACTCCAATGTAAGGGAATACATAGAAGTGAAGGTGGTTCTCTAGTGGGTCTATAAGTAACATTGCCATATCGAAGATGAACAAGATTGAAAGGGGTTGTCCCACTGATTTACACTAGAAATATGAATTAGTTCTCGCAAGAATTAATTCAAAGATAGGATTCATGTACAAAGAGTGTTTAAGTCCAGGATACAGGGGGGGAACTGCTATTGCATGCTATGGGTTATGTTCAAAAGGAAACAATCAGCACTACCACAGCAACAGCAGAGGTAAATAATGGGGGAAGGGACAAGAATTAAGAGGCGGTTTAGATTTCTTATTTGACGAGGGTGTGTTTATTGGTTTCCTTTCTCTTGGAGTTTCTTTTTCTTGAAGTTATCTAAAATTGAGAATGTTGATTGACTGTGGACTTTTGGGCACTATATTTGATGTCTGATGGAAGCATGTGGCTGAAGGATGCACTGACTGAGAAGTAAATTAGTGAACAATAGTGTATACTTACAAACAAAGCTTGTGTGCTACCAAGAGGTACAAAATTGTGAAGCATGCAACGATGTGAATGAACATGTGGGACATTTGGTGAGGCAAAATAAGCCAGAAACAAAAGAACAATGGTATGGTCACTTTTTGAAAATACTTATAAGAAAACAGGGCCTTGATTGTAAGTTTTAGAGCAGACACTAAGTCCAGAGTGGTGATTATTATTTATGGATTTCTATAGGCTGTTATATATATCCTGACATTTAGAGATAAGAACGAAGCCAATCGGGTTGGGGTTAAAGTAATTCAGAACACAGGGGTAAGGAAGACATTGTCTATATTTTAGAACCACACACATACTCTTTGAGACCAAAGGAAGAAAGTGTTATTTGCTCTGGAACTGAAATATTCTGTAGCACATAATCTAACTCAACCTATCTGTATAGCTCATTTGAACAACAAACACAGTGAGCACAGAATAGGAAAGAGGTCCTTAATTCTGTATAGATTATTGTAATGCCTGGATATATCCTAGAGTATATTAAACAGATCATCAAAAAGTATTGGCAAAGTCCCCTGAGGGATGGGAGAAAGAATATGGTACTATTAAACCTTACCATCAGGGAATCCCCTGATACTGTGAGAAACTTTAAGGACACCCAAATCAATAGACCACGCCCTCAATCATGAGGCTTACTCTTGTGAAGCTTGTGTAGGTAGTAGAGAAGCTTAGACTACCTATAGGCATGCCTAAGAGTTACTTCTGGAGGACCTCTATTGTTGCTCAGATGTGGCCTCACTCTCTCTAAGCCCAACTCTGCAAGTGAAATCATTGCCCTTCCCCTTACATGGGAAAGGACATCCAGGGGTGAAAGTCTCCCTGGCGACATGGGAGATGACACCCAGGAATGAATCAGGCCCTAGTATCGTGGGATCAACAACTCTATTCTGACGAAAAGGGGGAAAAGTGTAACTAATAAAGTATCAGTGGCAGAGAGAGTTCAAAGAGAGTCAAGAGGCTACTCTGGAGATCGCTGTTATGCAAGCTTCTGTTAGACATTGTTACCTATCATAGCCTGCCAAACCCCAACCAGGACCATTCCAGCCAATACTAAAGAACACTCGGGTAATATATAAGATTCCACAAAGGTTCCATGCACTAGAGTAACTTTCCAGAAACCTACAACCTTCAGATGGGTCCTTGGTCCAGATAAGTCTGAAACCTAGAGGGCCCAGCCTCTCCAGAACATCAGACAGTTCCATCTCCCTAAGCCATATTAGTGACAGACCCTTCGAATATCAAAAATTTAGAATGGCCATGGTGAAAAATACCCCTAAACAGAGGGATAGAAAGATCAAAGGTGATGTTAGAGTTATACAGTGAAGATAAAATTTAACAAATGAACATGAATGCTGAATCATTAAATTGATCTCTTTTAGTCTCTAGGATCTTAGAGCAGCTAGAAGCAAAAATCTACAATTGTGGAGTTGTAACCCATCTTAAACTCTGAAATACGTTCTACAACTAATTGTGGTGCTGTGTTTTGAAATTTATTGCTTTTTTGTATATATGTTATTTTTCCAAAAAAAGGGGGGGGGGGAGTCGATTGTGATGATAAGAAAATATTTAAGCCTTCTAGGCTCCTATATTCCAGAGCAGCTAGGAGGAAAAAAAATCTCAGAGAATCATATGGTAGCCCATGACAAACTCTGGGATCTCTCCTGTAGATACAGGAGAGCACTTTTTTTTTGTTGAAAAGTGCTTTGAAAACTATTGCTTTTCTATTTCTTTGTTTTGTATGTATGTTACACTGTACAACAAAAAAGTTTTAAAAAAAAACAATTAATGTTGTGGTTCAACCTGAAAGTAGGTATCTCTACCAGTGTGACTCTCACTCACAAGATGCATATTAAAGAAAAATATCAAAATCACTTTTCACAGGAAGATCTATTTAAAGTACATAGCTCCTGAGGGTCTTTTTTAAATATATTTATAAAATAAAATAAAACATACTTAGAAGAGCTCTCCATTTTCTTTATGAAAAAGAAGTGGCATATTTTAAGGTAAATTCCATTCTTTTTATTAAAAGCTAATGAGTACTTGCTTCAGTGGTACATATACTAAAATTGGAATGATACAGAGAAGAAGATTAGCATGGCCCCCATGCAAGGATAACATACAAATTCGTGAAGCATTCCATATATATTTTTTTAAGTCAGAAGTCTCAGGTAAACTTTCAGTTGAAGAGAAACACACTTTGACCTTTAGAATCCCAGGAGTGTTTCTCCCCATCTTCATTCTCGCTATGCTGCCACTAATGATGTCATGACTTATTCTACATTTGAAGACTATTTTAATGTAACTGATATATGCTTCCACATTTATAAATGCTTAATTTTAAAAGAAAAAAACCTAATGAAGTGATGAGGAAGCAACTGCCTAACCCTTGCCTTAATTCTGACCCCTTCAAAGGATTTTATAATATGGTAGGTTTCATTGTCGTTATACATAGTTCCCCATATCTTAATAATTTTAAAGGGACTAGAACAAAATTGTCACAGAAAATACTTATACTTCACTAAAAGAAATCAAAATATTTTTGTCAACATCAAGGTCTCTTAGTAGAAGCTAACCAGGATGAACACCTACAGTCACATATATATAAGCATTTTATTTTACTTCTTTAACAATGAAGGGCTGCTGGAAATTAATTGTGGCATCCAATACCTTAAAACTCTTAATGAGGATCCTAATAAAGGAGAATATTTAAAATGGCAACCACTAAATACCAATGGTTAATGCAAGTAATGACTGATTCTTGTCAATTATGCTAAATCTTTAAAACACATCATTTTTGTGGAACTTAAGAATATCCCGATTATTTACATCATAACACACACAAAACTATCTGCACTAGTTTTATATTACATTCTACTAGTGGCAAACATGTAACATTAGGAGTAACAGTAAACCTAGAACTAAAAGTGAATAAAAAAGTAAAGTATCTACTATTATAAACTATATTGATTCTATGATTTAAAGGTATGATTACATACATACATACATATATGCCTTAAAACCAAAGGCTGAAGGTAACCTAATGGAAGATGCAGAATCTTTTCCCCAGTAAAGTGAGGAACAAACTAAGTACGTCCCTTATTTCTACTACTGTGAAACATCAAGCTTATTAGGTGACATAATTCAACAAGACAACTGGATGCAAAAGAATTAGGAGGGAAGAGGAATGCCCATTTTCTATATGAGACTTTCTATTTGCATATGCAGGAGACTGAGGGAGCTGCTTAGTCTCCAGAAAGTACTTGCTCTCCAATACCCTCTCCAGCTGTACCCAAGGAAAATGAGAGAAAAAGAAGGACCTCCAGGATTATGGCGCCAAGAGCAATAGAACAGTGGCTGGAGCTGCTACTCCCACTGAACAGAAACAGAATCAAATCATGGAATGTTTCTTTTCTAAGAGTAGGGACCAGGAAATATTTGCCCAGAGGGTTTTCAGAATTACTGAAACAGAACTTCAAGAGATCTGTAAATCCATCAGCACAATAAATTCATATGATTATAATCCACTGGGACTTGGAGTAGTTATGCAGCATGTGGATGGTCAGATGGACAGAGAGTTTTACTCTCATAAAACTCTTCAATAATGCCAATATGACTCACAAATCTTTATGTCGGAGCAAACCTCTCTTCTGAATTCCAGACCCAAATGTGACACATCTTAATCTGGATATACTACAGGCACTGAAAACTCAGCACGTTTACCTGAAAACCTACTAAACTTGTACTAACTTGGTGAACAGATAACCAACTACTAGTTTCCAAAACAAAAATATCTGGAAATTATTTTTCACTCTTTCTTTTTCTCATGCCCCATATAGCTAAACATAACAAACTCTGAGATCTATCCTGTAACTACTTGTTGGAGAGTGCTTTGAAAACTATTGCTTTTTTCTTTCTTTGCTTTGTATATATGTTATACTATGCAATTTAAAAAGTTTTAAAAAAGTATCCATTTCTATTGTAAAAAAAGTTATAAGGGTTATTCTATATTGGCCCATTTTACTGAATACATCACTTAGGATAATAACCAAAATTGGGTTAAAAAAACCCATAATTTTATCAATAGAAGAATATCCATTCATTCCATTTCTTCCAAATCCAAGTATAAAAAGACTTGACTTTTAATCTGAATAAAACACCTCTAAATTCTATTTCCTTATTAAGGAAGATACATTCTGAAAAGGAAATTTACTCTGAGCTCACTACAAAACTATCTATTTCAGTCATAATTCATATTTCGCAGGACAAAGGGCAACAGCAGGAAACGGAGCATCACCAAGGTTCAAAACAAACTTGGTTTAGATTAAAAACAAAAAAAATCAAAACTAAACTAAACAAATAAAAAACCTCAAATCATTATTCAGGATAATTAAGCAATATACTTGAAAGCAAATAAATAAAAAATATAAATTATTTAAGACATTCATGAGTTAAAACTTCATTACTACTGATAAAAAGACAAAAGCATATTGCCCTCTCTCATTATATTAATATATAACATTTGTAATAAAAAATGAAAATCTTGATGGATACACACATATATTTACAAAATGCTAACAGTTTATTTTTGTATTTCATACTTTCAAGGTGCTTTTCAATACAATCAGAAAATTTTCTTCTCTCAGTCACTTAGAGAGAGATATAAAATAGCTACCTTTTCCATTTGATAGATGAGAACACTGAAATATAAGGAAACTGGATAACAAGCTTTCAGATCCTTAGGATCAGAAGTAGAACTGGAACTAAGTCTTGGCTCTAACTCTACAGCCTCCCAAAATTGTTCAATGTAAACTGAATCTCAAAAAGACAAAAAAAAGAACTCTGCCTGCTGAGCCAACATGGCCCACCCAATAAATAGACCTGAACACAGGCTACTGCCAGGCAGTCTCCCATCCAAGTTCCAACAGTGCCTGACGCTGCTTAGCTTCAGAGCTTAATCGAGAGTACGCGCATTGAAACCATTTAGGAACTTGATGTACAAGAGTACCTTAACCTGAGTATAGAATTTAAGAGGCTCTGTTTCTATCTTCTACATATTCTGGTGACTAATTTAGTAGCACTCCCAAAAGGCAAAATGTGCAACAGAAATATACCTTTGCTTGCCCAACAGAAGTGAGATAGGGCTGTTAAAATATAGGTATGTCTTGTTTTACGCAATATATGAATTTCAAATAGTTGTATGATAACAGAGAGACCAAAACTGTTCTCAGCACTGTCTCTTTATCTCAAGTACATTTATAAGGAAAGAAATAACATCAAAAGATACAAGGAATAAAGTGCCTAATACAGATAAGGTAAACTATAATCTTCAGACATTAAAAAACAAATCAATTTGCCATTTATACTTACGGGAAAAAATGCTCCCTAAGATGAAGTAGTAAACAACCAAACTAAAAGCCAGATATAAGATTAAATATTTTCAAATTAATGTTTAACTTATAAGAGGTATATGAAATGCACTGTTAATTAAATTCTTAACTCTGAGTGTGGGTGACAGAAGGAAAGAAAAAGGTCAGTCTACATTATTTGAATTAGTAGTCTCTTAGACTGGTGAAAGGAACTTTAGAGAACTGAAATGGTGCTCAGAAACCATCCTACCTGTGTTATATAATATGATTACATGAGGTTAGCCAATCTTCCATTAGGAAGATATATGTTTCTAACAATTAAATTGTGTTCCCAGATGGAAAGAGCAAATTTAGGCCTAACGAGTTTGGTAACAAAACAAACTGCAAAGTTGATACCCAAAGTCTTTTCAAATAATGAGCTCAATATGTGCAGACCCATCCACTAAAAACTGAAACCAGTAATTTAATTCTGAAAGGACTACAATCACTAATATTTAGGCTTGCAACTGAACACAGACTGATAGGAAGACCTCATATATTCTATTAGTCTTCCTTTAACCAAACATAATTGCCCAAGATATATTTCTGAAGAAGTCCTAACCTTTATAATTCTCAATCGCAACTTTAAAAACACCACATTACATAGAAACATTTTATCTTTATGATCTATTGCTAATAGAATGTGGAATACTTGTGCCAAGGTCAGCGTGTGACAAATATGCTTTTACCTCACTGCCCTGCAGCAGTCCTTCAAAATCTTTGAAGTCTCCTTTAATCAGGTATGTATAAAACATTTGATACAAACAGCATACCAACTACCAGCAAAATGGTAAACTCTCTAAATTTTAATCATTAAAGAAGAACTGGACACTCGAGAAAAAAAAAATGATCACCTTGGAAGGATACTACCAAATCATTATTCTCCCTTCCTTTTCCTGGAGAATTGTGATTAAATAATTGAAGAGGGGAAATTTATCTATATAATATACTAATAATTGAAGAAATGGGAGAATTAGACTATCAGTTTCACAAGCCCCAATAAAATTATTCTAGTCTCCCCAAAATAGAAGCTGAATCATATCAAGCCTCTAGATCTACCAGTTTACAGACAACAGTACAGTACAGAGGAATAAGTAAAGTAAAAGGAATTCAACCAGCAAAATCCAGACTAGAAAACACTGACACCAAAACTCTAGTTTCATTAACAAATAAATAGCAAGAAATAATGAAATGTGGTGAGGGGGAACCTACAGATTAAAAAGACTTACCACACACTTTCAACAAACTGTAGTGTATACATTGTTTACATATTGAGCTAATATGTGATTATTTTCAAAAGTACCTGGTGAGTTGGATTTTTTTTTTTAATTCAAAAAGCGGTCTATTTTTAAAGACATTTTTGTTTTTTTAAAGCCATTATCCTTCTCTCCATCTTACTAATATCAGGATCGTTCACTATGTCAAATCTAAATAAACTATGTGTGTGTTTATTTAAGTTTAGTTATTTAAGGAACTACCAGGAAGGCTGGAATCAATCTATTGATGACCTAAAGATTTACTGTATTGTTATTATTATCTTTAAAAAGAGTCCTTAATTTTTACAAATTTTCCTTTTTAATTATGGATCAAAGCATATGTTGTTTGGGATTTACTTTTAAACAAAGTAAATAATTCCAGGCTAGAGAGAGGGGAAATGAAGGGTTACAGACAAAGATGAAGCAAATCTGTACATTGAGTATTGCTGAAGCTAGGTGATAGATACAAAAGGGATACTCTTCATTTGTGCATGAGTGAAATTCTCTATAATAAAAACTTAAAGAAAGACAAACAGAAATTTTTAACACAACTCAGAGTAAAGACAAAAAACTACTTGTCCCTCAGAGGTCAAAAACCAATCTTAATGGTGATTTACACAAGTATTCTCCCTATTTACATACTCCTCCCTTCTCACTGGACAAATGAGAAAAATGAGAATCAAAGAGGTAAGTCTTGTTCAAGGTCACAGAACAAAAGACCACCAGAATCAAAATAATTCCACAACTGTAAGCCCAGAGTCCTAGGAAGCCCTTAGAGCTAAACTGTTTAGAAAACATTTTTAAAACAAAATCTCTTCAGTCCTGAAATAGTCTGAAAGCCCATCAAAGGCATAAAAAAAGATCTTAAAAATTAGTCAGGTAGGAAACTGTTAGAACGAGAGCAGTAAGGCTAGAGAGAAAGTCTAGAGAACTGGTATTTGGTAATCATTCTAACTATAGAGAAGTGTTAAATCTTTCTCACTACAGAGCAGAAGTTTTAAATATATATTTGGTAACTACTTGATTCATGGTGTCTACAAAAAGAAAGTTGCTGTCTAGTTTACAAGTAGTTTTTGCTTGCACTTCACGTACTGGTAAAACATGAAATCATGATTTTAAATAACTAGTCTTTGAAAATAGTTATACAAATTTTTAAAATCTTATTAAGTAAACAAATGATTTAAATCTTAAACATAAATGTGGAATTTATTAGACTTCATTACTGAGGATAAACATTTTCAAAAGAGTAAGATTCACATTTATATTTTAAGTCATTAAGAATAAAATTAGGTGTATGCCAATGAACTAACTGTACTACATTTTCCATAAGCACTGCATCACTTAAATAAAATATGAAGTTGACCTAGAAATGGCATAACTAATTAATAAGACAATGTAACCCTATTTACCTTTCGTCATTCCAAAATAGTAAAACTTAGTAAGTTTGATTAAATTTTAAATAATCATTTTTAAGCTACTGGACATTCTTACTAAAAATATGTTTTAATTTTTGGCTAACATGTTCGTGATTATTTTCAAAAGTATCTGGTGAGTTGGAATTTTTTTTTTTAATTGAAAGAGTGGTCTATTTTAAAAAAGACATTTCTGGCATTAAATTACAAAGGACCAAAAAATCTGTATAAAGCATTTCAAAGCAAAGTATATGTCCTTTAGCAATTATAATATATTATAATATATATCAATCCAGGAAGTCAAAGAAAATTCCAGTGAGATCTCTATAATTTAATATTACAGATAACTGAGATGATTGTCAAAGTAAATCTAACAAGAATAACCTGTTCTTTAAAAAGCTAAACATATAAAAAGATGCCTGAAGGGATAATGCAGAATCAGAGGCTATGATTTGAGAACTTCACCACACAGACCTAAATTAACTTCAGTCATAGATTAGAATGTTTCTGTGAACCTTGCCAGTAAGTATCCTTGTAGTAATGAAGATCCTCACTTGAAAAACGTGTTTTTAAGTAATACCTGTCTCTTCCAATAACCTAAAATCAATGCTAACTGGCAAAAATTCACTTATAGACAAGGTGAGAAAACAGAAGTTTTTTGCATGACAAAGATAAAATGTTAAGAAATCATAGTGGATAACTGCATGGACTAGAGTCAGTAACTACTGAGTTCCAGGCTCAGCTCCGCTAGTACCCACTAGTCATTTAATCTCTGCATCAGTTTTTTCATTAGTAAAATGAGGATAATTATATTAGCCACCTCACAGGATTGGAAGGATCAAACAAGACAATACTCAAAGTGCAAACATAGTAGCAAACACCTCATAAGCACCTCAAGCAAAATTAAACTAGAAAATTTTAAGAAAATATTTAATCCCCTTTCACAAAAATGCCCATTCCCATTTGTGGGAAAAAAAGAAAAGCACAAAATAAAAAAAGTTTATTTTTCTGTTAAGGTCATAACTTTACTCATATAATATTGGGATCAATGAAGACAAGTATCATAAAAAAACAGACCTTACATTTTTAACAGTATGTCCACATTGTGTATGTATATGTTTAAATGGGAAGAATGGGAGACAGATAATCACTTAAAAGTTTTCAAAGCCTGGTTACTACTATAAATAAATACATTACTAAACACTGAATAAATTGATAATAAGGCCAACCCCAAAATTTTATAACAAAATATTTTAAAACAGAAATAAAAAGGAAAACAGTTACCTTTGTACAATAAAGCATCCAAAGTTCAAAGAGCCTCTCTCTGGATGCCATTCTGGCTTTCACTCTGCCACTTTAATTTTTCCTCAAAAAAATAAAAATTATTTTCAAGACTACAGCATGTTCATTTTATTTTCCAAGTTTCTCAGCCGTTACATTAAAGCTCAATGCAGTAGGAAAAACAAAAAGAAGTGAAACAAACAGATCGTCTTCTGGTCAATAAAAGGCAGTTTTCAGCAGTTACTCCAACATATCTTCATCATTTGTACTTGGGCAATTACATAAATCTGTGAAAGAGAAAAATACCCCAAAATTTGTTAGAAAAAAAGAGACCGTATTAAAGAATCTAGACTTATCAAGAAAAAAAAAGAAAGAGATTTATCTCACAGCTAACAATATTTCACATCAATGTTAAGTCAGACAATGCTGTGGGGCAGACTCATAAAAGACGGGTACTCAAAATCAAAAATGCATCCAGTGATGATAAACAGCAAAATTCCGTTTCACTTATGTATTTTCTACAGACCTATTTCAAAGATATAAAACCTTTCAGGATTTTCTTCTCTGCTTCTTAAAAGTTTTCGAGAATGTTTGCTGTTGGGAGGCAGGGCAGGGCGTGGGCGAGGGGGTGGTGGTGAGGAATTTCTGGTTTGTTTAACAACCTTCAGACAGGAAAAGTCGACCTGTCCACCTGGCCTCTCTACCTCTCTACCCAGGAAAAAGGTGCATGCATACACCGGCAAAGAAAACAAGAAAAGTCTCCAATGGCTAGAGGATCTTCAAATTTCTCCCTCGCAACCTAGGCCACCAAAAAGTAGACACTCTTAAGGTATGCCACACTGCCATGAGAAGCTTTAGAAATGGGGCGACGCGAGCTCGGCATCTCTCGACCCGCGACATTCATTCACGCCCGAGCACACCCGGACACGCCCTAGACAACCTTGCCCCCTCACGGCCGCCCCTCACTTTACAGCCCCCGCACACCAGCAACGCGGGCCCTGAGACTCCTCTCGTCTCCGACCCGCTTCCCCTCACCGCGGTCACTTTAGAGGCCGCGTCAACACTGCCACCCAGCCTCTGTCTTGCCTTCCAAGCACCCCTCCCCTGCCGAAGCCCCGTATCACCTCGCAGCCAGGGAAAGCAGACAGGAGAGGGAGGCGGGGCGGGGCGGCGACGGCGCAAGGCGGAGCGCGAGGGCCGGGAAGAGGCGGGGCTGCCCCTGGGCTAATCATTCCGGCCGCTAGGGGTTTAACCAGCCCTGGAGCGGCCGCTGTTTATTGGTCGCACGGTTAGGAGTGGGCGGGATGGCCTGAATCCCCGCCCCAGCATACCTGCGCAGTCGCAGTCGATCAAACTCCGGCAGTTCCCGCTGCTGGCGCCAGAGCGGGCGTTTGGGTCAGAGTCTTTCCCAAGCTGTTGAAGGAGAGAGAGGGAGGAGAGCCCGACGGGCGAACCTCGACACGCCTCCTTTGCTGAGGGCGGGCCGCTGCAGCGCTTGGCTGATGGCGTCATTTCCGAGAGTCTTTTGAGGGCCGGGAGCCCAATGGTAAAATGTGATAGAAGGGATTTCGTTTTGATTACTTGCAGTAGGAAGTGGATTGGTCCTGAAAAGACAAGGTAATGTAAAAACACACAGACTCAGACACACCCTAATCATGCTCGTATTTTAGTCGTTGTCCAGAATGCTTCTTTACCATCGCTAAAGGCTATCTCGCTACGTTCCGTGGCTTCAGAGGGATTTGCTCATTGAGAAAAGAAAAGTATACAGCCGTATTTAATAGCAGTAGACAACTTTCAGAGGATTTTTCTTTTGTTTAATAAGGGGAAAAATACAAGATAACCACCTTAGTAAATTTTAACAGAGACTTAAACTCTTCAATGTGCAAAAAGCAAAACACATTACAAAGCAAACTGGCAAAATGAAACTGCTTATATCATCACGTAGCTTAAAAAGTATCAAGTAATGCCTCATCTTGTTTCAATAAGAGCTGTTGGCAAAAGTTTATATAAAGGGCCAGAGAGTTCGTATTTTAGGCTTTGCATGCTGTCCTGCTTGCACTTTTCTTAAAAATCAGGTACAATAATATTCCGTGATTTGTGAAGATTATATGAAACTCAAGTTTCAATGTGATAAATAAAGATTGGGGGGGCTTACTAACATCAATGGCTGCTTTCATTCTAGGAAGACGGAGTTGAGAGGAGTTGTTGGTAATTGGTTGCAAATTAGGCCTTCAATATTTATTACACTGAAATTACATTTTGTATTCAACATCTCTTCTTTGTTGTCTAGCAAGCATCTGGAACATAGGGGAATAATTACTCTTTCTGTCCTGTCTTCCATTTTAGTAACTAGCAACTTCATTATTCCAGTTGGTCAGTCCAGGAAACTTGGAATAATCCTTTACATCTTTGGAGACCCACGGCCCAGGTCCCCCTCCATAAGGAGGGTAAGTTAGCTGCTTAAAATGACCAGGACAGAAGTTGAAAGTCATCAGTCCTCCTCAGGGGAGAAGGGGGAAGATGTACGGATAGCGTTGTAAACAAAGCATTAAAACTCCCCTCCCTTAGAAATTCAACTTCCCCAAGTTGAATTCTTGATATTCTCCCAAGCAGTGTGGACAACCAAAGCTATAGGCTGAGCCCCCAGGCTTGGGGTTTCTTCACATGAAACTTAACCCCACAAAGGATAGGTCAAGTCTACTTAAAATTTAGGCCTAAGAGTCACCCCCAAGAGAGCCTCTTTTGTTGCTCAGATGTGGCCCTTCTCTCCAGCCAACACAACAAGCAGTCTCACCACCCTCCCCCTCTCTACGAGCAGTCTCACCACCCTCCCCCTCTCTGCGTGGGACATGACTCCTAGGGGTGTGGACCTTCCTGGCAACGTGGGACAGAGATCCTGGAATGAGCTGAGACTCAGCATCAAGGGACTGAGAAAAACCCTAGAATGAGCTGAGAATTAACATCAAGGGATTGAGAGAAACTTCTCGACCAAAAGGGGGAAGAGTAAAATGAGACAAAGTGTCAATGGCTGAGAGATGCCAAACAGAGTCGAGAGGTTATCCTGGAGGTTATTCTTATGCATTAAGTAGATATCACCTTGTTGTTCAAGATGTAGTGGAGAGGCTGGAGGGAGTTGCCTGAAAATGTAGTGCTGTGTTCCAGTAGCCGTGTTTCTTGATGATGATGGAACAATGATAGAGCTCTCACAATGAGACTCTGTGAATGTGAAAACCTTATGTCTGATGCTCCTTTTAGCTACTATATCAACAGAAGAGTAGAACATATGGAATAAAAATAAATAATAGGGGGAACAAATGTTAAAATAAATTCAGTTTGAAATGCTAGTGGTAAATGAAAGCAAAGGGTAAGGGGTATGGTATGTATAGTCTTTTTTTTCTCTATTATCATTTTATTTCTTTTTCTGTTGCCTTTTTATTTCTTTTTCTAAATCGATGCAAATGTTCTAAGAAATGATGAATATGCAACTATGTGATGATATTAATTACTGATTGTATATGTAGAATGGAATGATATCTAAATGTTTTGTTTGTTATTTTTTTTAATTAATAAAAAAAAGTTTAAAAAAAAAAATCCTCTCCCTTGATCAATGTAGAAAACAAATCTCCAGACCCCTATATCATGAGACCCTGCTGAAACTCTGTTATCACACCCTTATCTTAAATCTTTATAAAACTTGTCTCTCACACTCCCCGCCTTTGCGGAACACTGACTTCCATTTTCCAGATGACGCCGCGGGGAAAGATCTTCTACTGTTTGTAAGTCCCAATAAAATGCAGACCTAACATTCTGCCTAGTGTGTTCTTTGGTTGTAGGGCTGCCCTGAGCTGAGCGCTCTTCAAAAGTTGGGTTGAAACAATTGGTGAGCCATCCAGAAAACCAGAGAGCTTGGTGGGCATGAGTTTTGAGAAGTGAAAATCCATGGGGGAAATCCCAAATTGGCCTCTATTATCCATGTGGGGAGGGGTGGCTGCCCTCCTAGACAAATGGGGACCTCTGTGAGAGTACGGGGACACCCTGAAAACTCCAGCGATGTTGCTAACTGTTTTGCAGCAGCTTGCAAAACAACTGAATTTTAGCAGAAAGGAAACAAAAGCCAAGTAGTGGCAGCCATAGCCTCGCCCCTTTTAGAAGGCTTACAGAGGCAGAACAGGCAGCATGTTGCCATGACCACAGAGGCAGAACAGGCAGCAAAAGCAGCAGCCCACCACAGAGGAGGAATTAAAACTGGAAAGAGATCTGCACCTTGCCGAGGTAGAAATGAAGGACTCTCTTACTGATCACCTGCATCGGGTAGACAGTCAGTCTGAGAATCTGACATACAGATATGCCTGAATGAGAGGCCATAAGTTGCCTCGGGCTTGAATCTGGAGGATTTTAACTGTTCTGGAATGGGACAGCAAAGCATTGGACCCCCTAGACTTCTCCTTGGAATGGAAGGGGAGGAGTAATAGGTGGTGGAGGAGGATAAAGAGCCCCAACAGGTGTGCTACATAATAAACAGAAAGGGAAAGTGTCACAAGATCAACCCCCTGGTGTCAGCAACTCCAACCTCCTAAACAGAAATTAACATGTTACTATGAGAGATTATACTGGTGCTGAATTGGGTGATTTAGAGCAGTTGTATAGACAAAAACAAGGAGTCCCTACCCAATTGGCTTCTGAGGTTATGGGACACTGGAGCAGAAAGGGTTGTGCTTTCTGAAATAGAGAAGAGTAAAATGGCATGTATTATCACCCACCCTTTGCTATAACAATGCTTGCATGCTACCTTAGCTGATGTGAAAACCACTTCCTTATTGGTATGGCTGATTAATGAGTGTAAGGCTGGATGGCCTAATGAAGGGGATACATTGCACTTACCTGTGCTGGTTTGAAACTATTATATACCCCAGAAAAGCCATGTTAATGCAGATCCAATCTTGTGGGGCCAGGCCTAGTGTTTAGGGTGGGAAGCTTTGGGTTGTTTCCATGGACATGTGACACACCCAGCTGTGGGTGTGAACTCTTGGTTAGATTATTTCCATGGAGATGTAACACACCCAATTGTGGGTGTGGCCTTTTGACAAGATGTAGATATGATTCCATCCACTCAAGGTGGGTCTTGATTAGTTTACTAGAGTTCTTTAAAAGGGGAAACATTTTGGAGAAACCTCAGATGCAGACACGTGGAGAACAGAAGTGACAGAGTCAACACAAGACCCAGATGTTGGGAGATAGAGGGCCCTGCAGATGTTGCCATGTGCCTTCCCATGAGATGCTAAGGAAGTCAGAAACTGGAGAAAGCCAAGGAAAGCCAAGAGATGAAACCCATCCCTGGAGAAGCAAAGTGAGGAATCCCCACAGGAAACAGAGGCTGAAAGCAACAGAGCCCAGGAGCAAGGGACCGTCAGATGTCACCATGTGCCTTCCCAACTGACAGAAGTGTTCTGGACTCATCAGCCTTTCTTGAATCAAGGAATTTTTGCTGTATGCCTTAGTTTGGACATTTTTATAGCCTTAGAACTGTAAACTTGCAACTTAATAAATTCCCTATTTAAAAACTGTTCCATTTCTGGTATATTGTATTCTGGCAGCTTTAGCAAACCAAAACAACACTGTTTTGGCAAAATAGAGAGGAGCCACAAGACATTTTAAAGGGGCTGGAAATGAAAAACACCATTTATGTCACAGTTTTCATAGGTCCTGACACTGATGTTTTTACCACAGGAATGAAAGACATGGTCTTGCATACTACCCACAACAATTACTATGGGCCTCTCCTATCTATCCTAAGCCCACTTGTAAGACAGCACATTGCCCTTGTTGTTCAGGCTGTACTAGCCTCAAAGAGTCAGAGAGGTTGCAGAAAAGGAGGGTAGGAGTAAGGGCAATGGGAAAGGCTCCTGGTCAGCATGACAGCCATAATGAGGTATTCTGCAAGCAAATGTGGGCAGATCTCATTGCTGCAGGCATTCTTGAGTGATGTATGATTGGGTAAGAGAAAAATTATTCCTTCTGCGGTAATTGATATTACAATATTTTCTTATGCCACATACACCAAAGCAACTGATAGCTTTCTTGGGGTTGTTGAGGTATTAGAAACCTTTTGTTCTTCACCTAACCCAAATGTTAAAACCTTTATATATGCTAATTAGAAAAAGTCATACTCAGAAATGGGAGGCCCTCCAGCAGGCTGCTTTTGAAAAGGCAAAAGGGCAATAGTACAGGCACAGGTACTGGGGGATGGAGATCCAGACCTGACCTGTGAATTGGACGTAGCCAGCACTGATATCAGCTTGGGTGGAATTTGTGGCAGAGGCAGCATTCTAAATGAATGCTGAATTCATTAGAATGAATTCATTCTAAATGAATGCCCCTTGGCTTTTAGTCACAATTATGGAAAGTGTCAGCACTGAGATGCAGCCCCCTGGAAAAGCAATTGTGTGCCACATAAAATGCCTTATTGCAAGTGGAGGGACAGACACAAAGATGCCCAGTCACCTTGAAAATAGCCATCCCTATTTAGGGGTGGATAACAAACATACCTTCTAATCCAGGCTCTGGCAGTGCTAAACTGAGCACACTGACAAAATGGAAAGCCTACCTGCTACAGTGCAGCATTCTCAATACCAGCCCTCTGAGTGCAGAAATACATGAGATTCTTGGATCAGTGTCTATATGGAAGAATCAACAGATAAAGTTACTGTACCTGAAATATCTGTTGAAATGCCCACTACAGAAGGCACAAATGCCATTCCCAAGTCGGCTTGGTACACTGATGAACCCACCAAGTGGGCAGTCTCCCAAGGACAGCTGTGGCAGTACAAACCAGTACTGACACTATATGGTAGAAGGCAGTCACTATGCAAAGTAGTCAATAGGCTACATTAAAAGCAGTATGGAAGATAATAGTGTATGAGCCAGGAGACACACTATCTGAACCAAGAACTAGACTGTTTAAACAAGCCTTATAACCTGGATGACAACGTGGAAATAGAAACAATGAATAGTCATATGTCCCTTTGGGGACAAGAATTGTGAAAGGACATCTGCAATGCCTGCCAATGCTAAAAAGTAACTGTCTATCATGTCCCTGCCCACACTCCTAATGTGATACTCAGGAATGTAAAAGCAGATGCACTCACATGGGTGTAAAGCAGCACAACTGAAACCAAGGAAGAAGTGGAATGGTGTCATCGGGAAAGCAGACACTGAGGGTATCAAACCTTGTGCCATTTGGCCCAGCAGTTCCAGCTGCCAGTCATGCACCAGCAGCTAGTGGATATCAATAAAGGGTGCTCTTCATGCTCCCTACCACACCAGATGGGGCACTTTGGCTTGTCACAAATCCAGTGACCCAATAGCAGGTGAACTACATTGGTCCCCTTCCCCTCTCGGAGGGGGTGAGGTGTTCTTTTACTGTTGTGGACACAGCTACAGGACTATTGTTAACTTTCCCAGTGGGGAAGATGAACCAACAGGTCATTTTCTGATGTATGGAGAAAGTGAGCAATCTGTATGGAGTGCCTTCACAGACAGACAATGAGGGGGACCCCTTTCACTGGGCAGATAGCCCAATCCTGGGCCATGGATCAGGACATCATGTGAACATTCCATCTGCTCTACATTCTCACAGGTGAAGTCCTTATTGAAAGAATGAATGGTTTGTGAAAGCTAAAAGATGATGAGGTCCTTGCAGCAGTGGACTAAAAGACTCTCTCAGGCCTCAGCTCACCTGAATTCGGTGCAACATGCTGCTGCACCTGCACCCACTGAAATGCTAACAGCAAGCCAATGCAGAGCCTAAGAATACAAATTAAAGGGCCAGCTTCTTTGCAGCCAAAAAAGAGAAAATGATAATAATTTGTTGTTGGCTATGCCTCAGACCACACAAAATGGGGGAAATGAGGCTCTTTGGCCTTGGTACTGACTTATACAGCCATGCTGGTTGGGAATCTTAAGCCAATGGGGAATATGAGTCACCCAAAATAATAATAATTTATCCATCATTTATGCAACAAAACAGCTGTTAAAATATTTATCACCATCTGGGGTGTTCTAGTTTGCTAGCTGCCAGAATACAATATACCAGAAATGGAATGGCTTTTAAAAAGGGGAATTTAATAAGTTGCTAGTTTACAGTTCCAAGGCCAAGAAAATCCCAATTAAATCAAGTCTATAGTACTGTCCAATCTAAGGCATCCAGGGAGAGATACCTTGGTTCAAGAAGGCCAATGAAGTTCAGGGTCTCTCTCTCTCAAGTGAGAAGGCACATGGCGAACACAGTCAGAGTTTCTCTTTCATCTGGAAAGGCACATGGTGAACACGGTCAGTGTTCCTGTCTCATCTGGAAGGGCACATGGAGAACATGGCGTCATCTGCTAGCTTCTTCTCCTAGCTTCCCGTTTCATGAAGCTCCCTGGGAGACATTTTTCTTCTTCATATCCAAAGCTCACTGGCTGGTGGATTCTGCTTCTCGTAGCTATGTCTTTCTGCTCTGCTCTCTCTGAATCTCCTTCATTCTCCAAAATGCTCCCTCTTTTATAGGACTGCAGAAACTTATCAAGACCCACCTAAATGGGTGGAGACACATCTCCCCTAATCCATCTTAACAATCACTCTTGATTGGATTACATTACCAGGGAGATGATCTGATTCCAGATTCAAACATACAGTATTGAATAGGGGTTTTTCTGCCTTTACAAAATGGGATTTTGATTAAAACGTGGCTTTTCTAGGGTCCATACATCCTTTCAACCCAGCACATGGGGCCTCCTATTCCAACGGAAATCTTATGCATGACTATGTGGACCCTTCTTATGCTATGATTAACAATTGATGGAACAATTAACTCTCAAGGTTCTTAGGGGGCGTTCTAGTTTGCTAGCTGCCGGAATGTAATATACCAGAAAAGGAATGGTTTTTAAAAGGGGGAATTTATTAAGTTTCATGTTTACAGTTCTAAGGCTGTGAAAAATGTCCAGATTAAAGCAAGGCCATAGAAATGTCTGATCTAAGGCATCCAGGGAAAGATACTTTGGTTCAAGAAGGTTAATAGGGTTCAGGGTTTCTTTCTCAACTGGAAAGTCACATGGCGAACAGGGCAATGTCTGCTAGCTTTCTCTCCAGGCTTCTTGTTTCATGAAGCTACCCAGGGACATATTCCTTCTTCATCAAAGGTCTCTGGCTGCATGGGCTTTCATGGTTCCTGTCTCTCAAGCTTTTCCCCAAACATTTCCTCTTTTAAAGAATTCCAGTAAGCTAATCAAGACACACCTGGAATGGGTGAGTCACATCTCTCTCTAATCAAAGGTTAATACCCACAATTGGGCATGTCACATCTCCATGGAGGTAATCTAATCAAGTTTCCAAACTACATTATTGAATAGGGATTAAAATAAATGGCTGCCTTGATAAAATGGATCGGGATTAAAACATGGCTTTTCTAGGGAACATAACCCTTTCAAACCAGCACAGGGGGAGATATCTGGTATTTAAAACCTCCCCATATGTCCCTCTGCCTGGTGCCTTGTTGTCAACCAATAGAACTCTAGCATGTCTATTTTTAGAACCCTTATTATTCCCCATAAACATCTTTCTTTTTGCCCATATGGTCCTAGCAAACACCTTCCTACAGTGGGCTTTAGTGTAACTCATGCCCACAATCAAACCCAATGTTGGGTTTGCACAAACTTGCAGGCATTGTGCCATCTTCAGACACTACCTGCCTTCCTTGGACTGTGACCCCTGCAAATTGAATACCCTGCTGACTGGCAGAATTCAAAGCATCAGAAAATATGGAGAAGAAGATTCTCATTTAAGACTGAAATCCAACTACCATCCTATAATGAGACCAGGCTTTCATCTTCTCCCTTGTTTAGGAACAGGTGCACAGGCTCCGATCTGTACTGAGGTATGCTGTATATGATGACTTAGGGTGGCTGACAGCACAAGCTGTAATAGTCGACCATCTTGCCTCTGTCTGTATGGACCAACTTGATGGAGTTTATCATGTCAGGTGGCTAGCCGTTAAATAGTTTAATTTTACTGCTAAGCTACAGAACAGTAGTGTTTGTTTTTCCTGCTGGCAAGATATCCCCAACCAACATGGAACATGCCCTTCCCCTAATGATGGTATGGACCTGTGGACAATATGGTTGGCCCTTTTACCCTCTAACTGGATAGGATGTTATACATGGGGATAGCCCTATGTCCTCGCTACCTCACATGACTCCTTACCCCATACTCTTCATAATTGCAGTATGATTAAAGCTAGACATAGCATAAAATGCACCTCCTGGTGGTATTATCCTTTAGAAATTCTTGCACCAGGAGGAGCTACAATAGGTTACTGAAAACATGTGGCAACTTTAGCCAGTCACACTGCCTAAGCACTAATGACTCCAAAATGGCCATACCCTTGCTAAATGAAGAAACACCACAGCTTAGGAAAATTGTTTTACAAAATAGAATGGCCTTAGATATCCTCATTGCAGCACAAGGTATCACTAATGCCTTAATTAATGTGTAGTGCTGCATATATATTTCTGATCATTAGCACAATCTTTCACAAGTTTTGAATCATATGCAAGAGTGCATACATAATATTGATCAATTATCAGTAGGACCCTTGTCTAAGTGGTTTAATTCCCTTTCTTGGCCATGACATCTCTTTTTGGGATTGCTAACTTTGTGTGTGGGACTTGTTGTTCTGTGGTCTCTTATAATGTAGAATGTGGATGCAATGTCTGTTCTATGGTCAACGTAGTCTGCTGCATGGGAGTGGACTGTGGAGACCCAGAGCCCGCAGCCAGCAATGCCTGCAGGAAGTCTGGAAGTGGACCTAACTGTCCACCAAAAGAGTCGGGCCTCCAGGCCCTGGGAGCAGTTGCCTGGCTGGACACCACAAACAGCAGGCCCATCAGATGCAGTGTGTCGCAGATTTGCAGGGCTCCAGGTGCTACATCTCAGGGATTCCCCCTGGGCGCTGTTGCCCACTCCCCAGTGCCGAGCCAGAACCAGCTGCCTGTAGCCCCTGGCTGGGAGTAGCCCCTCCCACCATGCAACCTGGCTTCCTAGCGCTGCTGTAGTTGGCGAGGGGCGGGCCTGAGGAGGGAGGACATACCTTGGGCCTGTCACCTGCTGGTGATAAGTGGTAAGCGCAGGCTAGCAAACTCTATATACCTAGGGGTTTTTTTCATATTATTTTTTGTTTTTCTAATATATTTTTCTCTATATATTTTTATTAGTAGTATTATCGTTACTTTTTATCTTTCACTTTTTATTTTTATTTATATATTTTTACATATTTATATTTTATTTCCTTTACGTTTTTGTTTTTGTTTTTTTTTCTCACTTCTGTGAGAGAAGTCTTAGTTCATTGCCAATTTATCTTGGGGTGTCTCCTTCTAACTTTGGAGCCTAATTCTGTTGCGGTGTGGGTTTTTTCCTTTCAAATTTGTATTATATTTTCATTTTATTTTATTTTAATTATTTTATTTTATTTTATTGGTACATGGGCTGGGAATCGAGCCTAGGCCTTCTGTAGAGAAGGCAAGCATTCTGCCACTGAAATACCCATGTAGCCCTGTGTTGTAGTTTGCTAGCTGCCAGAATGTGATGTACCAGAAATGGAACGGCTTTTTAAAAGAATTTTAAAAGGAAGTTGCAAATTTACAGTTCTAAGGCCATGAAAATGTCCCTATTAAAGCAAGTTATAAAAATGTCCAGATTAAGGCACCAACAAGAGGTTACCTTCACTCAAGAAAGGCCAATGAAGTTCAGAGTTTTTCTCTCAACTGGAAAGGCACATGGCAAGCATGGCGACATCTGCTACCATTCTCTCCAGGAATCTTACTTCACGAAGCTGCCCCAGGGGTGATTTCCTTCTTTATCTCCAAAGGTCTTAGGCTAAGAGGGCTCTCAGCCTTGTGGCTCTCTCTCCCATTATTCTCAAGCTTTCTACAAAATGTGTCCTCTTTTAAAGGATTTCAGTAAACTAATCAAGACCCATCTGGAATGCATGGGGTCACATCTCCCTTTAATCCAAGGTTAATACCTACAATTGGGTGAGTCACATCTCTGTGAAGATAATCTTCTCAAGTTTTCAACCTATAGTACTGAATAAGGATTAAAACAAAAGGCTGCCTCCACAAGATTGAATCAGGATTACAACATGCTTTCTTTAGGGTACACAATCCATTCAAATCAGCATACCCTGCCTAACCTTTAATAGACCCTCAGTAGACCAATACCCCCTACATGAGATCTGGGCCTTGGTTTGACAAGAAATTACTGACAAACCAAGTGCAAAGGGAAACCTTCCATGCAAAACCAAGTAAATACAAAATTTTAGATGAGTAAAGGAAGCCAACTTTCAAAATAACTTTACTAAGATAATCAAATGCCCCAAACACAACAGAAAATTGCAAAGCATGTGAAGATCCAACTAGAAATGGCCAAACAACTAAATCAAAATTCTGGAGGGGACACAGAATCTGGAACAACTATTCAAGAACACTTATAAAGAAATAAAGGAAATCAGGAAGGTACTAGAAGATCATAAAGAAGAATTCAAAAGATCAAATAGAAAAATGGCAGACCTCACAGAGATGAAAGATATAGTAAACCAAATTAGAAAAATACGAGAGACACACAATAACAGATTCAAAGAAGAAAAGGAAAAATACATGAGTTACTTACAGCAGTCACATATACTTAGGGGTAGTAGTTGATATTTCTAAATTCCAAGATACTGAGCTATTTGTACATAACCTGATCATTCCCTAAAACTTCGGGTATTTATGTGATACCTGAGACTCAGAGTTAGAACACTGAAGCTATGAAAGTCAGTATTACTCCATTCAGCACTGTTAAAAAAAAGCTGAAAAAGTGATCAGACTTTTCCTAAAGATATGAATAAAGTTGATCTGGGTAGGACTAAGGTAAATCAGAACACTGGGTAAAGGATGATATGGTCCATATTTTAAAACTTCAACCTCTGTGTGAGATCAAAGGGAGAGAGTTATTTGGTGCAAAATGTATATTTCTGGTAACGTATTACCTAATTTAACTTTTATGATCAGTTTACTTGAACACTATAATTACATGGAATCTTGTATAGAGTGTGAGAGCTTGCTGGTTTGTCCAGATTAGTGGGATGACCTGATATATCCCAGAATAATTTGGGCAGAGAATAATAAAGTTGCAAAGTGCCTTGGGGAACAGGGGAGAAAAGAGGAAATATTCAACTTCCCCATCTGGGGAATACCCAATATTCTCTAAAGCAATGGGGACAATCAAATCAATAGGCAGAGCCCTCAATTTGTGGCTTTCTCCTATGAAGCTTATTCCTACAAAGGAGAGGCTAAGCCTCCTGATAATTATGGCTAAGAGTCACCCCCCAGAGAACCTCTTTTGTTGCTCAGATTTGGCCTCTCTTTCTAAGCCAATGCAGCAGGTAAACTCACTGCTCTCCCCCACCCCTACATGGAGCATGACTCCCATGAATGCAAATCTCCCTCGTAATATGGGATCTGACTCCCAGGGATGAACTGGGACCCAGCATCATCAGAAAGAGAAAGCCTCTTGACCAAAAGAGGAAAGAGAGAAATTAGATAAAATAAAGACTTAGTGGCTGAGAGATTTCAAACAGAGTAGGAGGTTGTCCTGGAGGTTATTCTCACGCACTATATAAAGATCCCTTTTAAGATTATGGCATATTGGAGTGGCTAAAGGAAATCACCTGAAACTGTTGAACTGTTTTCCTGTAGCCTTCATTCCTGAATAAGACTTTATAACTATATAGCTTTTACAATGTGACTGTGTGATTGTTAAAACCTTGTGTCTGATGCTCCTTTTATCCAGGGTATGGACAGATGAGTGAAAAAACAAACAAACAAAAAAGGATAAAAAATAAATAAAAGGGGGAGATAAAGGGTAAAAAATGGGTAAATTGAAATGCTGTGGGTCAATGAAGGGAGGGGTAAGGGGTATAGGATGTATAGGTTATTTTTTCTTCTTTTCATTTTTTTTTCTGGAGTGATGCAAATGTTCTAAAAATTTCACGGTGAAGAATATACAATTATGTGATGATATGGTGAGCCCTTGATTATATAATATGGTTGGACTATATATGTGTGGATGTTTCTCAATAAAATAAAATAAAAGAATAAATGTACAACAATTTCCAAAAAAATTTTTAGATAGAATAGTGATGAGAGACTTAACCTGCCAGATATTAAAATCTAACATAAAGCTTTATAAACAAACAATTATGATACTGAAATGGAACAAGAAACTACATCAGTAAGATAGATCATAGAACAAATCAAAGTATATTCTGAAATTTAGCATTTAATAAAAACAGCATTTCAATTAAAAAAAAAGAGTAAGTGAGCTAGAAGGCAGAACCATTGAACTGGAGCACAAAAAAAGAGCAAATGGCAAGAAAGGTAGAAAACAAGGAACTGGATCTTAGGGAAATGATGGACAACAAGCAGTGCACAAATATAAGAATCATTGGAATCCCAGAAGGAGAAAAGTAAAGGGCTGGGAAAGTTAGTTGAAGATATAATTGGGGAAAATTTCCCAACCTTTATAAAAGACGTAAATATAAAAGTCAGAGTCCCAATAAACTCCAAATAGGCCTACTCCAAGCCACCTATCAATTGCACTGTCAAATATTGAGAGAAATAAAAAGTCCTGAAAGCATGAGAAAAGTGATCAACTACATACAAGGAAAAACACATGAGACTGTTTGAACTACTCAACAGGCACCATGGAGGCAGTAAGGCAGCATTACGATATATTTGAGATGCTGAATGAGAAAGGTTTCTAGGCAAGAATTCTTTATCAGCCACCTTCTCCTTCAAAATCGATAGAGAGATTAAAATCCTCAAAGAGAAAGGATGCAAAAAAAGACTGAGAGAACTAGTCAACAAGAGACCCTCACTACAAGAAATGCTAAAGGGCATCATGTCAGCTGAAAAAAAAAAATACAGGGAGGGAGGTCTGGAGGAGGACACAGAATTGAAGACTACCAGTAATAGCAGTTTAAATTATAAAAAAGAGAGAGGGAAAAATATATAGAGACCTGACAAAAGCTAAAAGATAATATAGTATATTCAAGAACTGCTTTTACAGTAATGACTTTGAACGTTAACAGACTAAACTCACCAATTGAAGATACAGATTGGCAGAATGGATTAAAATATAATCCATTTATGCTATTTACAAGAGATGCATCTTAGACCCAAGGACACAAATAGATTGAAAGGGAAAGGATGGAAAAAGATATTCTATGCAAACTGTAACCAAAAGAAAGTAGGAGTAGCTATACTAATAGCAGATAAAATAGATTGAAAATGTAAAGATGTCATAAGAGATAAAGAAAGCCACTACATATTAATAAAAGGGACAATTCACCAAGAAGAAATAACAATCATAAATGTTTATGTTCCAAATCAAAGAGCTCCAAAATACATGAGGCAAATATTGGAAGAATTAAAGGGAGCTATAGATGTTTCAGCAAAAATAGTGGGAGACTTCAGTATACCACTCTCTTCTATAGATACAACCATGAAACAGAGGATTAACAAGGAAATAGAGAACCTAAAGAATGTGATAGACATATAGAGTTAATTACACCTCAAAACACCAGGATATACATTATTCTCCAGGGCACATGGAATATTCTCCAGGATAAATCATATGTTGGGACATAAAATTAGTCTTTTAAATTGAATAAGATTGAAATTATCCAAAGCATTTTCTCTGACAACAGAATGAAGCTGAAAATTGATAATCACAAAGAACCAGAGCTTGCACAAATATATGGAGATTAAACAACACACTTTTTAATAATATGTGGGTCAAAGAAGAAATTGCTAGAGAAATCAGTAAATACCTGGAGACAAATGATAATGAGGATACAAAATATCAGAACTTGTGGAATGTGGCAAAGGCAGTGTTGAGAGGGAAATGTATTGCCCTAAATGGCTATATTAAAAACCAAGAACAAGCAAAAATCAAGGACTTAACTGCTCAACTGGAGAATTTAGAGAAAGAAGAGCAAACTAATCCCCACAGCAAATAGAAGAAAGAAATAACAAAGATTAAAGTAGAAATAAACAAACTGGAGAAAAGCAAAACAGAGTGAATCAACACAGCCACAAGTTGGTTCTCTGAGAAAATCAATAAACTTGATGGACTCCTAGCTAGACTAACAAAAAAAGAGAGAAAGGATGCAAATAAACAAAATCAGAAATGAAAAGAGGGTCAATACTATGGATTCTAAAGAAATTTAAAATATCATAAAAGAATACTATGAGCAATTATACGCCAGTAAAAAAAACAACTTAGATGAAATGGATAAATTTCTAGAAACACATGAACTACCTAAACTGACTTAAGAAGAAATAGAAGATGTCAACAAACCAGTTACAAGTAAAGAGATTCAATTGGTCATCAAAAATCTCCCACAAAGAAAACCCCAGGACTAGACATCTTCACAGGAGAATTTTAACAAATGTTCCAAAAAGAACTAACACCAATCCTGCTCAAACTCTTTAAAAAATTTGAGAAAGCTAATACTCACTCTAATATCCAAACCAGATAAAATGCTATAAGAAAGGAAAACTACAGGCCAACCTCCCTAATGAACACAGATGCAAAAATTCTCAACAAACTACAAGCAAACTGAATCCAATGGCACGTTAAAAAATTATACATCACTACCAAGTGGGATTTATGCCAGGAATGCAAAGGTGGTTCAACACAAGAAAATCAACTCAACATAATACAGCACAATAACAAAGCAGAAGGGAAAAGTCATATTATTATATTGATTGATGCTGAAAAAACATTCAACAAAATTCTACATCCTTTCCTGATTAAAAAACCACTTCAGATGGTAGGAATAGAAAGAAACGTCCTCAATATCATCAGGGGCATATATGAAAAACCCATAGTCAGCAACATACTTAATGGCGAGAGACTGAAAGCATACCTCCTAAGATCAGGAATGAGACAAAGATGCCCATTGTCATCACTATTATTCAACACTGTACTAGAAGTCCAAGCTGTAATGATTAGAGAGGAGAAAGAAATAAAAGGCATTCAAATCAGAAAGGAAGAAGTAAAACTTTCATTATTTGCCAATGACATGATTCTATACTTAGGAAATTCCTGAGAAATCTACGTCAAAGCTACTTGGTTTAATAAACAAATTCAGCAAAGTGACAGGACACAAGATTAATGTGCAAAAATCAGTAATGTTTCCATATAAAAGCAATGACCCATCTGAGGAGACTATTAAGGAAAAAATTGTGTTCAAAATAGTGACCAAAAGAATTAGGTATCTAGGAATGAGCCTAACCATGTGTATTAGTTTGTTAAATGCTGTCAGAATGCAATATACCAGAAATTGAATGGCTTTTAAAAAGATAATTTATTAAGTTACAAGTTTACAGTCTACGGAGATAAAAATGTACAAACTAAGGCATGTAGAGAGATACCTTGACTCAAGAAAGGCTGATGTGTCCAGAACCCCCTGTCAGCTGGGAAGGCACATAGCTGGCATCTACTGGTCCTTTGACTTCTCATTTCAAACAGCTTCTAGGGGGGTGGGGGGCGCGTTTCTTTCTGCATCTCCAAATGTCAGGGTCTTGTGTTGGCTCTGTCAGCTCTCTACTCTCTCCAAAATATTTCCTCTTTTAAAGGACTCCAGTAAACTAATCAAGACCCACTTTGAATGAGTTGAGTCACACTTGCATCTAATCAAAAGGTCCCACCCACAACTTGGTGTGGCATATCTCCATGGAAACAATCCAATCAAGGTTTCCACCCCACAAGATTGGATCACGATTAAAGAACATGGTTTTTTGGGGGTACACAGCAGTTTCAAACCAGCATATCAGGGATTTCAAGGACTTGTACACAGAAAACTACAAAACATTGCTAAAAGAAATAAAAAATGACCTAAATAGATGGAAAGACATTCCATTCTCATGGATAAGAAGGTTGAATGTTGTTAAAATCTCAATTCTACCCAAATTTATCTACTTCAATGCAATACCAATCAAAATCCTAACAACCTACTTTGAAGATTTGGAAAAGCTAGTTATCAAATTTATTTGGAAGGGAAAGAGACCCCGAATAGCTAAAGACATCGTAAAAAAAAAAAGAATGAAGTGGGAAGACTATCAACTCCTGACTTTAAGCTTACTGTAAAGCCACAGTGGGCGCGGCTTCAGGAAGATGGCAGACCAAAGTGGAGAGAGTTCATTCCTGCTGTGTGAAACAAGATAGAAGATGGAGAGAAAACGTCCAAGACAGCGGGTCCTAGGTGTGAATAGTCTAGGAGGGTCTTTAGGCAGTTTTGTGGGGGAGGAGGCTCAGGGGAGAGTGAGTGGTTGGGTGATACGGAGCCCCACCGGGGGGTTTGTGGTGCATGGGGAGGAGCCATAGGAGGGAACTGACCCTCCTAGGCTCCAGCCTGCACAGCTGCCGGCCAGGGAAATCTCCCCACGTGGTTGTGGTGTGCAGCACCCACAGGGAGCCCAGAGGCCAGCGATCGATTGTCCGCTACCAGGCAGGCCTCAGGGTGTAGGTAGGGATCACCCGGTCGGGTGTGGAAATAGCTGCCCACAGTGGCAGTGTCTGGCAGTTGATCCCCCACGCGCTGGTCAGATCCCTGGTCCCTTGGCAGAGACCTACGGGCAGGCTGACCCTGGCAGAGCAGAGCCCCTTCTGAGGGACCTTGAGTCCTCCAGTCTGGAGAGGCGGGGCTGAGGGAGGAGGAGACTCGAGCATGCCATCTGCTGGCCAGATATGTAAGTGCAGGTCAGCTGCACCAAACCCGGAGGCGAGAGCTTGAGGGAGGAGGAGCCTCACGGTTGCCACCTGCTGGGAAGAAGGGGTACGTGCAAGCAAGCTAACTATCTGCTTAGGTCTTTATTTCTATTTTTATTTTTTCTTCTTTTTAATATTTTTTTTTATTTTCCCTCTTTTAAAACATATCTTCCTGGGCGGGCCATGGTGGCTCAGCAGGCAGAGTTCTCGCCTGCCATGTCGGGTTCAATTCCTGGTGCCTGCCCTTGTGAAAAAAACAGAAGCTTTAAAACATATTCTTTCTATACATTTTTATTAGTAATATAACTGCCCTTTTCATTATTAAAAAATTTTTATAGATATTTTATATTATTATATTTTACTCATTTTCTATTTTTTATTTCATGTTTTAGTTTTTCTTATTGTTTCATTTATTTTTATTATTACTATTGTTATTTTTCTCTTATATTTTCTCTCCCTCTGGAGAAGCCTGACTTCACTCCCAGTATGTCCTGGAGTGTCTCCTTTTGATTCTGGTGTGTACTACTGTCAAGGTGTATTTTGTTGTGGTTCTTGTTTTTATGTTTCATATTCTAATTATATTATTATTTTACTTTATATTATTATCTCTTTTCTCAAGTTTTTTATCTTCCGTGTGTGTGCATGGGCTAGGAGTCCACCTTGGGTCTCCTGTGTGGTAATCAGTCATTCTGCCCCTGGAGTACCTGTGCACTCCAGCCTATCTTATAATAGACCCTTAAGTTGAATTGTACCCCCTACATAAATCCAGACCTTAATTTAGTAGAGAGAAACTGACAAAGTACAAAAGGGAACATTCAGCAAAAACTAAGTAAATACAAAACTTTAGAAGAGTAAAGAAAACCAACTTGCATAATAACCATGTGAAGATAAACAAATGCCAAGAACACAACAGGAAATCACAAAGCACATGAAGATCCAAGCAGAAATGGCCCAGCCAAACAAATTAGAATAAAAAAAAAAACCAAATTAGAATTCCAGAGGGAACACAGAATAGGGAACAACTACTCAAAGATATTTATAGAGAAATAAAGGATATCAGGAAGACACTAGAAGAACATAAAGAAGAATTAGGGAGGGTAAATAGAAAAATGGCAGATCTCACAGAAATGAAAGATAAGTAGACCAAATAAAAAAATATACTGGAGACACTTGATAGCAGATTTGAAAAAGCAGAAGGAAGAATAAGTGAGCTAGAAGATAGAACAATAGAACTAGAGTGCACAAAAGAACAAATGGGAAGAAAGATGGAAAAAATGCAACTGGATCTTAGGGAAATGATGGACAACAAGCGGCACAAAAATATAAGAATCATTGGTGTCCCAGAAGGAGAAGAGGAGAATAAAGCATTGGGAAAGTTACTTGAAGATATAATTGGAGAAAACTTCCCAACCCTTATAAAAGACACAAATATGCACATCAAAGAGGCCCAGTGAACTCCAAATAGAATAAACCTGAACAAACCCACTCCAGGTCACATGCTAATCAGACTGTCAGGTGTTAAAGAGAAACAGAAAGTCCTGAAAGCAGCATGAGAAAAGCAATCTACTACATACAAGGAAAAACACATAAGACTGAATTCAGACTACTCAACAGGTACCATGGAAGCAAGAAGGCAATGGTATGATATTTTTAAGATACTGCACAAGAAAGGCTTTCAACCAAGAATTCTTTATCCTGTCAAGTTATCCTTCAAAATTGAGGGAGACATTAAAATCTTCAAATATAAAGATTGAGAGAACTAGTCAACAAGAGACCAGCACTATAAGAAGTACTAAAGGGAGCCCTGTCAACTGATTAAAAAAAAAAAAAAAGAAAGGAGACAGAGGTCTGGAGTAGGGCACAGAATTGAAGAATATGAGTAAAGGTAATTTAAAGGAAAAGAGAGAAAGAAAGAAAATAATATACAGATCTGACAAATAAAAACTAAAAGACAAGATGGTGGAATCAAGAACTGCTCTTACAGTAATGACTAAAGTCACCAATTAAAAGATACAGACTGACAGAATGGATAAAAAAGCATAATCCATCGATATGCTATTCACAAGAGACTCATCTTAGGCTCAGGACACATTTAGATTGAAAGTGAAAGGATGGAAAAAGATCTTCTATGTAAGCTGTACCAAAAGAAAGCAGGAGTAGCTATATTAATATCAGGCAAAATAGACTTTAAATGTAAAGACATCATAAGAGAAAAAGGAGGACACTACATATTAATAAAAGGGACAATTAACCAGGAAGAAGTAACAATCATAAATGTGTATGCTCCTAATCAAGGAGCTTCAAAGTACAGGAGGCACATACTGGAAAAACTGAAGGGAGATATAGGTATATCAACTGTAATAGTGGGAGACTTCAATACATCATTCTCTGTTATAGATAGAACAACCACACAGAGAATCAACAAGGGAATAGAGAACATAAATAATAAGATAAATGAGTTAGAGCTAATAGATATATATAGATCACTACATCCCAAAACACCAGGATACACATTCTTCTCTAGTGCACATGGAATGTTCACCAGGTGTTCTAGTTTGTTAGCTGCCTGAATGCAATATACCAGAAATGGAATGACTTTTAAAAAAGGGAATTGAATAAGTTGCTAGTTTACAGTTCCAAGGCAGAGCAAATGTCCCAATTAAAACAAGTCTATAGAAATGTCCAATTTAAGGCATCCAGGGAAAAATACCTTGGTTCAAGAAGGCCAATGGCATTCAACATTTCTCTCTCAGCTGGAAGGGCACATGGTGAACATGGCAGCATCTGCTGGCTTCCTCGTGGCTCTACAAAAGGGACTTTTTCCAAAATGTTTCCTCTTTGAAAGGATTCCAGTAAGCAGCTCTATCTTCAATGGCTGGGGACACACCTCTGTGGAAATCATCTAATCAAAAGTTACCACTCACAATTGGGTGGGTCACATCTCCCTGGGAACAATCAAAATGTTCCCACCCAGAAATATTGAATGAGGATTAAAGGGCATGGCTTTTCTGAGGTCCACCACAGATTCAAACCAGCACACCAGGATATATCATATACTGGGATATAATCTGAGTCTCCATAAATTTAATAAGATTGAAATTATCCAAAGCACTTTCTATGATCACAATGGAATAAAGTTGGTAATTAATAATCACCAAAGAACCAGGGCTTACACAAATATATGGAGATTAAATAACATACCCTTAAATAATCAGTGGGTCCAGGAAGAAATTGCAAGAGAAATCAGTAATATCTGGAGATGAATGACAATGAGAATACAACACATCAAAACTTATGTGATGTAGAAAAGGCAGTGCTAAGAAGGAAATTTATTGCCCTAAATGCCTATATTTAAAAACAAGAATGAGCAAACCTTGAAGATTTAACTGCTCAACTGGAGAATTTAGAGAAAGAAGAGCAAACTAACCCCACAGCAAATAAAAGAAGAGAAATAATAAAGACTAAAGTAGAAATAAACAAACTGAAGAACAATAAAACAATAGAAAGAATCAATGAAATTAAAGTTGGTTGTTTGAGAAAATTAATAAAGTTGATGGTCCCTAGCTAGACTAACAAAGAAGAAGAGAGGACATACATAAGTAAAATAAAAAATGAGAGGGGGATTGTTGCCACAGATCATGAAGAGATTAAAAACTCAAAAGAGCATATTATAAACAACTATATGCCAACAAATTAGATAACTTAGATGAAATGGACAAATTCCTAGAAAGACACGAATTACCTATACTGACTTGAGAAGAAACAGAAGATCTCAACAAACTAATTATAAGGAAGGAATCCAGTCAGTCACCAAAAGTCTTCCCATCAAAAAAAAAAAGAAAGCCCAGGACCTGACAGCTTCACAGGAGAATTTTATCAAACTTTTCAAAAAGAATTGATACCAATTCTGCTCAAAGTCTTCCAAAAAATTTTGAAGTAAAAGGAGTGCCACCTAACTCATTTTATGAAGCTAACATCACTCTAATACCAAAATCGGATGAAGGTGATACAAGAAAAGAAAACTACAGACCACTCTCCCTAATGAACATAAATGCAAAAATTCTTAACAAAATACTAGCAAATTGTATCCAACATCACATTAAAAGAATTATACATCATGATCAAGTGGTATTCATACCAGGAATGCAAGGAGGATTCAACATAAGAACATCAATTAATGCAAGACAGCACACTTTCAATCAAAAGGGAAAAATCACATAATCATATCGACTGATGCTGAAAAGGCATTTGACAAAATCTGGTATGCTTTTTTTAAAAATTTTTATTAATAAAATCAATCAACATACAATGCGAACATTCTTAGTGTATGAACATTCCATACTTGGTGTGCAATCAGTGGCTCACAATACCATCCCATAGTTGTACAGTCATCATGTGATCGTTTCTCAGAACATTTGCATCACTCCAGAAAAAGAAATAAAAAGAAAAAAAAACTCATACATACCATACCTCTCACCCCTCCGTCTCATTGACTACTAGTATTTCCATCTACCCAATTTATTTTAACATTTGTCTCCCCATTATTTCTTTATTTTCATCCATATTTTTTACTTATCTGTGTAGATAAAAGGAGTATCAAAACAAGGTCTTCACAATCACACAGTCACTTGTGAAAGTTGTATCATTATACAATCATCTTAAAGAAAAATGGCAACTGGAACACAGCTCTACAGTTTCAGGCACTTCCCTCTAGCCTCTCTAATACATCTTAAACTAAAAAGGGGTTTACCTATATAATGCATAAGAATGACCTCCAGGATAACTCAACTCTATTTGAAACTGTCAGCCACTGACACATTTTCTCCATTTCAGTCCAGGTTTTCTCAATCCCTTGATGCTGAGTCCCAACTCATTCTAGGATTTCTGTCCCATACCGCCAGGGAGGTTTCCACCCCTGAGTCATGCCCCACATAGAGAGAGGGAGGGCAGTGAGTTTGCTCTGGTATGCTTTCTTGATAATAACACTTCAAAAGTTAGGCATCAAAGGAAACTTTCTCAATATCATAAAGGGCATATATAAAAAACCCATAGCCAGCATTATACTTAATGGTGAGAAATTGAAAGCATTCTGCTTGAGATGGGGGACAAGACAAGGATGTCCATCATCACCAGTACTATTCAACATTGTATTAGAAGTACTAGCTGGAGCAATTAGACAGGAGAAAGAAATAAAAGGCATCCAAATAGGAAGGGAAAAAGTAAAATTTTCATTATTTGCAGATGACATGATTGTATACTTAGAAAACCCTGAGAAATCTACAGTAAAACTAGTTGAGCTAATAAACAAATTCAGTAAAGTGGCAGGATAGAAGATTATCATGCAAAAGTCAGTAATGATTCTATACACAAGCAATGACCTATCTGAGGTGACAACTAAGGAAAATTTCCATTCAGAATAGCAGCCAGAAGAATTAGGTATCTAGGAATAAGCCTAACCAGGGATGTCAAGGACTTATGCACAAAAAATTACAAAAAATTGCTAAAAGAAATTTTAAAATGACCTAAATAGATAAAAAGATACTCCATGCTTCTGGATAGGAAGGTTGAATATCATCAAGATGTCAGTTCTATCCAAATGATCTACAGATTCAATGCAATGCCATTAAAAATCCCAACAACTTACTTTGAAGACTTGGAAAAATTGGTTATCAAATTCATATGGAAGGGAAAGAGACCTCAAATAGCTAAAGATATCCTAAAAAAGAAGAGCAAACTGGGGGGTCTATCACTTCCTGACTTTAAAGTTTACTATACAGCCACAGTGGTCAAAACAACATTGTACTGTCATAAAGACAGAAGGACTGACCAGTGGTATAGAATCGAGAGTGCAGAGATTGACCACCAAATTTATGGACATTTGATCTTCAATAAGGCCCCCAAATCCAATGAATTGGGACAGAATAGTCTTTTCAATAAATGGGCATGGGAGAACTGGATTTCAATAGCCAAAAGAATGAAAGAGGACCCTTACCTTACACCTTATACAAAAATTAATTCAAAATGGATTAAAGACCTAGATGTAAGAGCCAGTACCATAAAACTTCATGGGAAAAAAAAATGTAGGGAAACATCTTCAAGATCTGGTAATAGGAGGGAGCTTCTTAAACTTTACACTGAAAGCACAAGCTGTGAAAGAAAAAATAGACAAATGGAACTCCTTAAGATCAAGAACTTCTGTGTCTTAAAGGGCTTTGTTAAAAAGGTGAAAAGGCAGCCAACTCAATGGGAGAAAATATTTGGAAAACACTTATCAGATAAAGGCTTGATATCCTGTATACATAAAGAAATTATACAGCTCACCAACAAAAGAATAAACAACCCAATCTAAAAATGGGCAGAGAAAATGAACAGGTACTTATCTGAAGAGCAAATTCAGATGGCTAAAAAAGCAAATGAAGAGCTGCTCATCTTCATTGACTGTAAGAGAAATGCAAATTAAGATCATAATGAGATATCACCTCACACCTATAAGAATGGCTGCTATTAAACAAATGGGAAACTATAAATGTTGGAGAGGATGCAGAGAAACTGTTACACTTATTCACTATCGGTGAGAATGTAAAATGGATCAGCCACTCTGGAAAAAACTTTGGCGATTCCTCAGAAAGCTAAATACTGAGTTGCCCTATGACCCAGCAATATAATACTTGGTATATAACTAGAAGAATTGAGGGCAGTACACAAACAGACATTTGCACACCAATGTTTCATAGTGACACAATTCAGTTGCCAAGAGATGGAAACAATCCAGGTGCTCATCAACAGACAAGTGTATAAACAAAATTGGTATATAAATATGATGGAATATTATGCAGCATTTAGACAACATGATATCCCAAAACATATGACAAAATGGATGAAACTTGAGGATATAATGCTGAGTGAAATAAGTCATACACAAAAGGACAGATACTGTATGATTCCATTATTGTGACTCTGATAAAGCCACCAGGTTTTTGAGCAGCTAGAAGGAAAAATCTAACTTGAAGGCATGGTAGTCCATGGCAAACACTGAGAACTGTTCTGTAGCTGCTTATTGAAGTGTGCTTTGAAAATTATTGCTTTTTTTTCCTTTTCTTTGTGTGTGTATATATATATATATACACACACAGTTATATATGTTATATTTTACAACTAAAAACGGTTTTAAAAAGTATATGCAGTTATAGTAATATTAGATACAATAAATTCCTGAAATAAAAAATTTGAAAATATTTAGTAACATAGCTCACTACTAAAGCAAAGTTGATATTTGTAATAATTTTTTACTTGATATTTTGAGAACACACAGTTTCGATACTTAATTAAATCGTATTTAAGATACTCTTTAATATTTAGAATTCGGGTAAGTCTGATATTTCTATTTACAGATTTTTTTCTTTCCTTGCTTTAATTTTAAATTGGTTTGTAAAACATTGTACAAACAAGATTTACAATGATTAATTAGATTTTTTAAATATGCATATGGATAAGGTAACTAAGATATCCATTTTAGTTGACTAAGATTTCATGTTACTTGTAAAAATATTTATATCTTAATATTTTCCTGAAATAAGGAAAATATTTAGTAATATAGGTCTTAATATGGCAATGCAGATATTTGTAAGAACTTTCTACTTGATATTTTGAGAACATTCACAGTTTTGACAGCTGATCAAATGGTATCTAAGTTAGTTTTTAATACTTAGAATTTAAGAACTTTGCTATCTGAATATGTAGTTTTTTCCTTGTTGCCTTAATTTTAATTTGGATTATGAAACTTACTGCATAAACACAGGCTTTACAATGATTATATGGATACTTTATTTAAATATGCCTATGGTTAAGCTAACTAAGATATCCATTGTTGGTTGTTCTAAGTATATTGTTTGTTTTCTTAAATAAAAAATATGTAAAAAAAAAATAAAATAAATAAATGAGGGGGAGATTAAAATATTTTCAGACAATCACTGAGACAGATTGTGACCAAGAGACCAGCTCTGCAAAACATACTAAAGGGAGCACTATAGACAGATAGGAAAAGTCAGGAGAGGTCTGGAGAAGAATATAGAAATGAAGAATATCAGTAAAAGTAAAAAGAGAAAAAAACCAGGTATGACATATAAATCCAAAAGACAAAATGGTAGAAGAAATTACGACCTTTATAGTCATAACATTAAATGTTGATGAATTAAACTTCCCAAACAGAAGATATAGACTGGCAGAATGGTTTAAAAAACAGAACCCATTGGTATGCTGTCTACAGGAGACTTATTTTAGACCCAAGGACAAAAAATACATTGAAAGTTAAAGGTTGGGAAAAGATATTTCATGCAAACAACAATCAGAAAAGAGCAGAAGTAGCTATACTAATATCCAACAAATTAGACTTCAAATGTAAAAAATTAAAAGAATCAAAGAAGGACACCATGTATTAATAAAGGGAAAAATTCAACAAGAAGATATAACAATCATAAATATTTATGCACTAAGCCAGAGTGTGCCAAAGTATATGAGGCAAACACTGATGACCCTGAAGGAAAAAACAGACACCTCCACCATAATAGTTGGAGACTTTAATTTCCAACTCTCATCAATGGATAGAACATGTAGACAGAGGATCAATAAAGAAAGAGAAATTTGAATAACATGATAACTGAACTAGACTTTTCAGAAATTTACAGAACATTAGACCCCACAACTGTAGGATACAAATTTTTCTCAAGTGCTCATGGATCATTATCAAAGACAGACCATATGCTGGGCCACAAAGCAAGCCTCAATTATTTAAAAAGATTGAAATCATACCGAACACATTCTCACATTATATGGGAATGAAGTTGAAAATCAATAACAGTGTCAGAGGACCAGAAAATTCACAAATATATGGAGACTAAACAACATACTATTAAACAAGCAATGGGTCAAGGAAGAAATTACAAGAAAAATCAGTAAATATTTTGAAGCAAATGAAAATGAAAACACAACATATCAAAATTTATGGAATGCAGCAAAGACAGTGTTAGAGGGAAATTTATTTCCTTAAATGTCTATATTAAAAAAGAAGAAAGAGCAAAAATCAAGGAATTAACTGTTCACTTGGAACAACAAGAGAAAGAACAGAAAACTAACCCCAAAGCAAACAAAAAGGAAGAAATAATGAAGATTAGAGCAGTATAAATGAAATTGAGAATATGAAAATAATCAAGAAAATCAACAACACCAGAAGTCGGTTCTTTGAGAAAATCAGTAAAATCAATGGACCATTAGCTGGGTAGACAAAACAAACAAAAAAAGCAGTGAGTATGCAAAGAAATAAAACCAGAAATGGAAGAGGAGGCATAACCATTGATCCCACAAAAATCAAGAAGGCAATGAGAGGATACTATGAGCAATTATATGCTAATAAACTAGGGAGCACAGATGAAATGTCAACTTCCTAGAAACGCATGAACAACCCATGACTCAAGAAGAAATAGACAACCTCAAGAAACCAATCATAAGTAAAAAGATTGAATCAGTCATCAAGAAGCTCCCCCCCCCCCCAAAAAAAAAGGTCCAGGACCAGATGGATTCACATGTGAATTCTACCAAGCATTCAAGAAATAATTAGTCGGGTCAAGATGGCAGCTTAACAACGTGCGCGTTTTAGTTCATCCTCCAGAACAACTACTAAATAACCAGAAACAGTACAGAACAGCTCCTGGGGCCACATCAGTGACCAGACACACAGCATGCCCTAGTCTGGACCAGCTGGACTGGCTGTGAGCAACCCCCAGAACCGTGAGTTCCCAAAGCTGCGGTGGCCAGTGCCCCTCCCCCATAGGCCACTTCCCAGAGGGGAAAGGAAAGGACTTTAACAGCAGCAGGGACTGGGCACAATCAAACGCCAATTGTGGAACTAATTAACAAATTCTGACTACTAAAAATAGGCCCTCAGCTTAGGTGAACCTGATCAAAGCGGAGGTTGCTCATTTTTGCCCTGGCACCAAGGGGGCAGGACTGACAGAAAAAAGGGGGGGAAAAAAAAGACGGAAACAGAAGTTTTTGTGGCTGTGTTTCTACAAAGGCTTGACTGCCTCTGGATACAGCGGCAGGACTTTTCAGGCTGCAACTGCCCCAGGCATAGGCAGAAGTGAGCTCTTTTGGGGGCTTATCTGGAGCTTGTGGCTTCCCCAGGGGAGGGGTGAAGTCCCACCCAGGTGGAATTCCTCCATAAAGGAATTCAGACACCAGAGCTTGGTAATTTGAAGCCATTAAAACCAGTCTACAACCTCTCCTCTGTCTCCACCATGCCCCCAGCAGGGAGAGTCTGCCAAAGTTAAAGGTACCACATCATCTTATGCTGGTGGGACCTGCAGTCAGACAACTGCCACACACAGGGCAGGATAAGGAAAACAGAGTCCAGAGACTTCACAGGAAAGTCTTTCAACCTGCTGGGTCTCACCCTCAGGGAAAACTGATGCAGCTGACTCTTTCCTCCTGATAGGAGGCCAGTTTGGTCTGGGAAAATCTGGCTGGGGTCTATAATATCTAAGTAGACCCTCCTAAGTGTGTGTGGGGGGGAAGGCACCACACAAGCAGGGCAAGAAAAAAGAAAACAAGAACTGAAAAATTCTCCTCTGTTAAACAAAACTTAAGCTAAAGGTCCAGATAAAGCTGAATGGAATTTCAAAGAACAGATAGACAACAAATTCATCCAGCAAGAAAACCCTAGATAAAAGAAGTGAAAGCAATCTCCAGAATAAACTAATTAAGGTAATTACATGCCTAGACGCCAGCAAAAAATAACAAATCACACTAGGAAAATTGAAGATATGGCCCAGTCAAAGGAAAAAACCAACAATTCAAATGACATACAGGAGCTGAAACAATTAATTCAGAATGTACGATCAGACATGGAAAACCTCATCAAAAACCAAATCAATGAATTGAGGGAGGATATAAAGAAGGCAAGGAAAGAACAAAAAGAAGAAACTGAATGTCTGAAAAAAACAAATCACGGAACTTATGGGAATGAAAGACACAGTAGAAGAGATGAAAAAAATGGGAACCTACAATGGTAGATTTTGAGAGACAGAACATAGGATTTCTAAACTGGAGGATGGAACATCTGAAATCTGACAAGAAACAGAAACTATAGGGAAAAAAATGGAAAAATATGAGTAGGGACTCAGGGAATTGAAAGACAATATGAAGCGCACGACTATATGTGTTGTGGGTGTCCCAGAAGGAGAAGAGGAGGGGAAAGGAGAAGAAAAACTAATGAAGGAAATTATCACTGAAAATTTCCCAACTTTTATGAAAGACTTAGAATTACAGATCCAAGAAGTGCAGCATACCCCAAAGTGAATAGATCCAAATAGACATACTCCAAGACATTTAATAATCAGAATGTCAGAGGTCAAAGAGAAAGAGAGGATCTTGAAAGCAGCAAGAGAAAAGCAATCCATCACATACAAGGGAAGCCCAATAAGACTATGCGCAGATCTCTCAGCAGAAACCATGGAGGTAAGAAGACAGTGGGATAATATATTTAAATTATTAAAAGAGAAAAACTGCCAACCAAGAATTCTATATCCAGCAAAATTGTCCTTCAAAAATGAGGGAGAAATCAAAACATTTTCAGACAAAAAATCACTGAGAGAATTTGTGACCAAGAGACCAGCTCTGCAAGAAATACTAAAGGGAACGCTACAGACAGATACGAAGACAGAAGAGAGAGGTGTGGAGAAGAGTGTAGAAAGGAAGACTATGAGTAAAGGTAAAAAGAAGGAAAATTAGATATGACATATAAAATTCAGAAGGCAAAATAGTAGAAGAAAGTACTACCCATGCAGTAATAACACTGAATGTTAATGGATTAAACTCTCCAATCAAAAGACATAGTCTGGCAGAATGGATTAAAAAACAGGACCCATCTATATGCTGTCTCTACTCAAAGGACACAAGGCCAAGGATACAAATGGACATTTACACACCAATGTTTATAGCAGCATTATTAACAATTACCAAGAGATGGAAACAGCCAAAATGTCCATCAACAGACAGTTGACAAACTGTGACATTTACATAAGATGGAATATTATGCAGCTGTAAGACAGAATAAAGTTATGAAATATGTAACAACATGAATGGACCGAAAGGACATTATGCTCAGTGTGATTAGCCAGAAACAAAAGGACAAATACTTTATGGTCTCACTGATAAGAACTGACATTAGTGAATAAACTTGGAATATTTCCGTGGTAACAGAGACCATCAGGAGACAGAAATAGGGTGAGATATTGGGTAATTGGAGCTGAAGGGATACAGATTGTGCTACAGGACTGAATATAAAAACTCAGAAATTGACAGCACAATATTACCTAACTGTAATACAATTATGTTAAAACACTGAATGAAACTGCATATGAGAATGATAGAGGGAGGAGGGCTGGGGACATAAATGAAATCAGAAAAAAAGATAGATGTTAAAGATTGAGATGGTGTAATCTAGGAATGCCTAGAGCATATAGTGATAGTGACTAAATGTACAAATTTAAAAAGGTTTTTGCATGAGGAAGAACAAAAGAATGTCATTACTGCAGTGTGCTGAAAATAGATGGTAATTAATATTTTAAAACTTCAACTAATGTGTGAGACTAAAGCAAAAAATATTTATTTGGTACAAATCTACACTTTGACAAGTGGATCTCCTAATATAACTTATGTAGATAGTTGATTGAACACCTTAAGTACATGGAACTTTGTATAGGACATGAGATTTTGTTGGTTTGCCCAGGTGATGCCCTGATGAATCCCAGAGTGATTTGATCAGTGAGTGGAAAAGTATTTGCAAAGTCCCCTTCAGGGAATGGTGAGAAGGGGGGAAAACTCAACTTCCCCAAGTTGAATTCTTGATATTCTCACAAGCAGTGTAAACAACCAAAGCTATAGGCTGAGCCCCCAGTCTTGGGGTTTGTTCATATGAAACTTAACCCCACAGGGGATAGGTCAAGCCTACTTAAAATTAAGCCTAAGAGTCACCCCCAAGAGAGCCTCTTTTGTTGCTCAGATGTGGCCTCTCTCTCCAGCCAACACAGCAAGCAGACCCACCACCCTCCCCATGTCTACGTGGGACATGACTACCAGGGGTGTGGATCTTCCTGGCAGCGTGGGACAGAAATCCCAGAATGAGCTGAGATTCAGATTCAAGGGATTGAGAAAAACTCTAGAATGAGCTGAGACCCAGCATCAAGGGATTGAGAAAACCTTCTCGACCAAAAGGGGGAAGAGGGAAATGAGAAAAAGTGTCAATGGCTGAGAGATTCCAAATAGAGTCAAGAGGTTATCCTGGAGGTTATTCTTATGCATTAAGTAGATATCACCTTGTCCTTCAACATGTCATGGAGAGGCTGGAGGGAACTGCCTGAAAATGTAGGGCTGTATTCCAGTAGCCATGTTTCTTAATGATGATTGAACAATGATATAGCTTTCACAATGTAACTCTGTGATTGTGAAAACCTTGTGTCTGATGCTCCTTTTATCTACCTTGTCAAAAGATGAGTAGAACATATGGAATAAAAATTAAATAATAGGGGGAACAAATGTTAAAATAGATTTAGTTTGAAATGCTAGTGATCAATGAAAGGAATCAGTAAGGGGTATGGCATGTAAAACTTTTTTTTCTTCTGTTTGTTATATTTTTCTGTTGTCTTTTTATTTCTTTTTCTGAATTGATGCTAATGTTCTGGGAAATGATCATGATGATGAACATGCAACTATGTGATGATATTGTGAACTGCTGAGTGTATGTGTTGGGAATGTTTGTGTTTCTTGTAATTTTTTTAATTAATAAAAAATTTTTAAAAAAAGAAATAATTAGTGCCAATCTTGCTCAACCTCTTCAAAAAAATTGAAGAGGATGGTAAGCTACCTAACTCATTTTATGAAGCCAACAAAACCATAATACCAAAGCCAGACAGATACTACATGAAAAGAAAATTAGAGACCAATCTCTTTAATGAATAGAGATGCAAAACCCTCAACAAAATACTTGCAAATAGAATCCAGCAGCACATTTAAAGACTTATACACCATGACCAAGTGGCATTTATGCCAGACATGCAAGCATGGTTCAACATAATAAAATTAATTAATGTAATACACCATAAGAACAAATCAAAGTAGAAAAACCACATGGTCATCTTGATTGATGCAGAAAAAGCATTTGGCAAAATTCAACATCCTTTATTAATGAAAATAATTCAAAGGATAGGACTAGAATGTAATTTTCTCAACATGATAGAAAGAATATATGTAAAACCCACAGCTAGCATCATCTGCAATAGGAAAAGACTGAAAGCTTTTCCTCTAAGATCAGGAACAAGACAAAGATGCTCACTGCCACCATTGTTATTCAACAACATGATGGAAGTTCTAACCAAAACAAATAGACAAGAAAAAGAAATAAAAGGTATCCAAATTGGAAAGGAAGACGTAAAACTCTCACATTTGCAGATGATATGATACTAAATGTCAAAAACAAAAAAAAATTTACTATAAAGCTACTAGACCTACTAATAAATGAGTACAGCAAAGTGGCAGGGTACAAGATCAACACCCCCAAATCAGTAGTGTTTCTATATACTAGTAATGAGCAATTTGAGGAGAAAATAAAAAAAAAAATTCCATTGACAAGAGCAACCAAAAGAATTAAATATTTAAGAATAAATTTAATGAAGGATACAAAAGACCTATACACAGAAAACTATAAGAAATTGCTAAAAGAAATCATGAAGACCCTTGATTAAAGAGTGAAAATAACCTCCAGGATAAACTAATCAAGAAAATCAAATGCCTAGACATAAGGAAAAATTGAGTCATTTTAGGAAAACTGAAGCTGTGGCCCAGTCAAAGGAACAAACTAATTCTTCACATGATATATAGGAGTTCAAATAACTAATTGGATTTTTGAACAGACATGCAAAATCAATTTAAAAATCAAATCAATGGGTTTATTTTATGAAAGACATAAAGAAGATATTGGGCGACCATAAAGAAGAACTCAGAAGCTTGAAAAAAACAAATGACAGAACTTATGGGAATGAAAGGCTCAATAAAAATGATGCAAACAACAGAGACTTATAAGAACAGATTTGAAGAGGCAGAAGAAAGGATTAGCAAACTAGAGAACAGAATATCTGAAATCCAACACAGAAAAGAACAGATAGGGAAAATAATGGAAAAATATGAGTAGGGTCTCAGGGAATTGAATGACAACAGGAAGCACACTAATATATGAATTATGTGTGTTCCAGAAAAAGAAGAAAAGGGAAAGGGGGCAGAAAGAATAACAGAGGAAATAAACACTGCCAATTTCCCATCTTTTATGAAAAACATGAAATTACAGATTGAAGAAGCACAGTGCACCCCAAACAGAATAGATCCAAACAGACTTACTCCAAGATACTTTAATGTTAAATGTCAAAAAAAAAGAGAGAGAATTCTGAAATCAGCAAGAGAAAAGAAATCTGTCATATACAAGGGAAGCTTCATAAGACTATATGTGTATTTGTCAGCAAAATACACACATAGTCTTATGGAGGCAAGAAGGCCCTAGCATGATATATTTAAGATACTGAAAAAGAAATACTGCCAACCAAGAGTTATATAATTCAGCAAAACCTAACTTCAAAAATGAGGGACAGTTTAAAATATTTTCAAACAGACATTGAGATAGTTTGTGAATAAGAGACCTGCTCTACAAGAAATAGTAAATGGAATACTACAGGCAGATAGGAAAAGACATGAGAGAGAGGTCTGGAGAACAGTACAGAATACTACAGGCAGATAGGAAAAGACATGAGAGAGAGGTCTGGAGAACAGTACAGAAATGAAGACCCTTACTAAGCATACAGAATAAAATAATGATGCATGCAGCAACATGGATGAACCTTGAAGAGATTATACTGAATAAAATTAGTTAGAAACAAAAGGGCAAATAGTGTATTTCCCCTTCTGAGAAGTGTTTGTTCATGTCTTGTTCTAGTTTTCTAGCTGCCAGAACACAATATACCAGAAATGGAATGGCTTTTTAAAGGGGGAATTTAATAAGTTGCTAGTTTACAGTTCTAAGGCTGAGAAAATGTCCCAATTAAAACAAGTCTAAAGAAATATCCAATCAAAGGTATCCAGGGAAAGATACCTTGGTTTAAGAAGGCCAATGAAGTTCAGGGTTTCCCTCTCAAGTGAGAAGGCACATGGCAAACACAGTCAGGGCTTCTCTCTCAGCTGGAAGGGCACATGGAGAATACAGTGTCATCTTCTAGCTTTCTCTCCTGGCTTCCGGTTTCATGAAGCTCCCCAGGAAGCGTCTTTCTTCTTCATCTCCAAAGGTCACTGGCTGGTGGACTCTCTGCTTCATAGTGTTGCTCTCTTTGAATCTCTCTGAATCTCTCATTCTCCAAAATGTTTCCTCTTTTATAGGACTTCAGAAACTAATCAAGACCCACTCAGATGGGTGGAGACATGTCATCCCCTAATCCAGTTTAACAACCATTCTTAACTAAATCACATCAACCAGGGAGATGATCTCATTACAGTTTCAAATATACAGTAGTGAATAGAGATTATTCTACCTTTAAGAAATGGGATTTATATTAAAACATGGCTTTTCTTAGGGGGCGTACTTCCTTTCAAACCAGCACATGTCTTTTGCCCATTTTGTAATTGGGTTGTTTGTCTTTTTGTTGTTGAGTTGAACAATCTCTTTATATATTTTGGATACTAGACCCTTATCTGATATGTTGTTTCCAAATATTGTCTCTCATTGTGTAGGTTTTCTTTTTACTTTCTTGACAGAGTTCTCTGATGCACAAAAGTGTTTAATTTTGAGGAGTTCCCATTTATCTATTTCTTTCTTCAATGCTCATGCTTTGGGTGTAAGTTCTAGGAAACAGCTTCCTATTACAAGTTTTATAAGATATTTCCCTACATTTTCTTCTAAAAGTTTTATAGTTTAGAAAGACCTAAACTTTAAGGTTTAGGTCTTTCATCCATTTTGAATTAATTTTTGTATAAGGTGTGAGATATGGATACTCTTTCATTCTTTTGCATATGGATATTCAGTTCTCCAAGCACCATTTATTGAAGAGGCTGCTATTGAAGAGGCTGCTATGTCCTAGGTGAGTGGGCTTGACTGCCTTATCAAAGATCAATTGTCCATAGATCAGCTGGTCTATATCTGAACACTCTATTCAATTCCATTGGTCAGTATATCTACCTTTATGCCAGTACCATGCTGTTTTGACCACTGTAGCTTCATAATCTTGGTAGTGTGAGACCTCCCACACAGGTAGTGTGAGACTTCCCACTTCATTTTTCTTTCTCCAGATATTTTTAGCTATTTGGGGCACTCTGTCCTTTCAAATAAATTTGGTTATTGATTTCTGTATTTCTGCAAAGTAAGTTTTTGGAATTTTAATTGGTATTGCATTGAATCTATAAATCAATTTAGGTAGAGTTGACATCTTAACTATATTTAGTCTTCCAATCTATGAGTATGGTATGCCCTTCCATTTATTTAGGTCTTCTGTGATTTCTTTCAGGAATTTTTTGTAGTTTTCTGTGTATAGGTCTTTTGTATCTTTAGTTAAATTTATTCCTAAATATTTTATTCTTTTGGTTGCAATCGAAAATGGAATTTTTTCTTGATTTCCTCCTCAGGTTGCTCATTACTAGTATATACAAACTATTGATTTTTAAAAAATTTTTACTGATAAAACAACATACAAGCACATACATTCCTAACATACAAGCATTCCATTCATGGTGTACAATCAGTGGTTCACAATATCATCACATAGTTGTATATTCATCACCATGGTCATTTTTTAGAAAATTTGCATCATTCCAGAAAAAGAAAAAAGAAAAAATTCATACATATCATATCTTAACCCCTCCCTCTCATTGACCACTAGTATTTCCATCTACCAGTATATATATATATTAATTTTAACATTTGTTCCCCCTATTATTTATTTATTTTTAATCCATACAAACAGTATTGATTTTTGAGTATTGATCTTGTACCCTGCCAATTTGCTGTACTCATTTATTAGCTCTAGTAGCTTTGCTGCGAATTTTTCAGGGCATTCCACATATAGTACCATATCATCTACAAACGGTGAGAGTTTTACTTCTTCCTTTCCAATTTTGGATGCCTTGTATTTCTTTTTCTCATCTAATTGCTCTGGCTAGAACTTCCAACACAATGCTGATTAACAATGGTGACAGTGGACATCCTTGTGTTCTTCCTGATCTTAGAGAGAAAGCTTTCAGTCTTTCCCCATTGAGGATAATGTTAGCTGTGGGTTTTTCATATATTCCCTTTATCGTGTTGAGGAAGTTTCCTTCTATCCCTATCCTTTTAAGTGTTTTCATAAAGAAAGGATGCTGAATTATGTCAAGTGCCTTTTCTGTCTGATGATAGAACTATGTAAGTGTCCCGGCCCGCGGGACGATCAACCGAAGCTCGAACTCCTGTGAGGGAAGAATGGCATGGGACAAAGAGACATGAAGAACGGCAGCAAGACAAATATTCTGATCAAGCTGCAAAAGTTTATTAAGGAGGCTGGGTATATATACTCTAGAAGGAGAGGGGGTGGCTAGTAGGGACAGTGGTGATCTGGGATTGGTGGCTGCTGTTGCTAGGGCAGAGGGCAGATGTACGGTTAGTACTTTTGGCGCGAACTTTAGGCGTGAACTACTATTACTTCCGTGAAGAAGGCTGATTATAGTTTAGGCTGTTCTTTGTTTCAGCCCTGGCGGCCATGTTGCATGTTTCCGGCATCGCTGAGGGTGGATTTTATACATGCTACCTTAATTGTCCCCAACATGTAAGTATCTCATTACATCACCACACATGGCAACCCCATACAATCTTCAATTCCATCATTACTGCTGTTGAGTTTTTTCATTTGGTTGACCTATATCTCTTATCAGTGTGTAAAAGACGTCTTCCACACCCTATCTGGTCTTGGCTGAGGTTTCAATGAATGGAATCCCATAGCTTTCAGCCAGTACATGGGCTTGTTTTATGTCAACTGTCCTTGTTGGCAAATCATACTTTTCCTACCAGTACCATAGGTACATCATATGAATCTTTAACTCGCTTAATCTACTCCCTGTAGAGGTTAATATCTGCAAATGACTTGCTATTATTGATGGCAAACAGACAAAGGAAGCCTTTGCCTGTCTTCAGGTATTGTTCTCTTATGGTATTGAACTCCTCTTGCCTGGCTGTGTCCAGTATATCCAACAGAGAGTTCCGACTATCCATAATCACCTGTTCTCAGTAAGAATCTTCTATGGTGGGATCATACTCATCTACAAAGTGGTTTTGAATTAACTGGATTGTCAGTGCACTTTTCCCAACACCACCTGCTGTAACTACCACCAGTTTGTACTCAATCATTTCATACCTGCAAGAATCCCAAGCTCTGCTAACTCCACTTCCAACAGTTTTAGGACTATAGCCAGGGAAAATGCTGGAGACCCCAGAACTGCCATGAACAGTCACCACCAGGGAGTGGCCCCTCCTGTGCCAAAAATCTTTTGATACTCCCTTACTCCACTGTAACTGTGAAGGGACATGTTTAATAATGTTGGCAAGTAAGTACCAAAAGGTGCCCAAATGGATTATCTGGATTTCACATGTAGTCTTCCCTGCCCTACTTCCTCCTGCTGATCAGAGACAGTCTCTTCTTGCCTGCTGGTCTCTTGACACAAGGACTCCTAAATGCACTGGTGACAGACATAGCTTCATGTTCAATAAAAAGTTTGTGTTTCCTCTGGCAAGAGTAATTCTCCCACGGGGGACCAGGAACTCCAACCCTACAGAGCCCAGGATTGAGACGGTGGGAAGCACAAAATCTCCCAGTGTCAGTGGGAATGATGGTAAATGGGACCACCCCTGCTTCCATCCCTTGGTTCCTGGACCCATGTATTCTTCCTGCTGGGAATGTAGCACAATAGACAGATCTTTCATTTAATGCATATAACTCCTTTTGAAGGATGGCACCCATCCTTTCAGTATATTGCCTCTGACTTAATATTTCAGCTCTACCTTTAAAAGGCCATTACAATATTCTATGAATTTATTAATAAAGCATAACAATTTATTAAAGAAATAAACCATATCAATTATCTTGCATATGTATTCATTTATCTCTGTAATTATACTGAATATAGTCTCAATTTCCCCCCTACCCAAAGTGACCAACTTTTACTTCCCCAGAGAAAACTAAAAGACAGAAAACCAGGAACTGTTTAGTCATTTTTTCCCATGAACATGTCTTTCATATTACCTTTATAAATTTTGAAGAGCTATATATAAAACATAATCTAAAGGCATGTTCAATCCTATAAATATACCTCTACCTTGATTAAGTAAGAATGTCAGTGACATAAAACTGTTTAGTGACCATCATCTTATCTCTCATTTTTTTTCTTTAGACTTTTTTCAAGTGTTAAAGATGGTATATGAATTAAATCAGTTTAGCTTTTTTCTAAGATCTATAAGTTAGCTAATGTCTGGAAATTAAAATTTTAGTCCAAATATAAAGTTCTCAAGAATTTTAATATTGTAGAAATATTATAAAAGTATAAATCCTTTTGAGGTAACCATTATTACAAGTTTATTTATTTAAACATGATTAGGAATTTTTGTAATCTTGAACAATTTGTAGAAATAATTATAACTTGTTTGTACCATAAAGCCAAAGCAGAAAACAAAGTTTAAATTATGAGACTTTCAACCTTTTTCTATAAAGTAGAATATTGCATTGGTATTAATTTCATATATTAAAAAACAGGAAGGAGATAGAGAATTCCTTTAAATCCTTTCAGCCAATACCATGAACTCCTAATTTATCAAAAGATTCATGTATCCACATCAATTCAGGAATTTTTATGAGTATTTTATATATGCTATGTAAACTTAATTCATAAACCAAAATTTTAAAAATCTCTTTAAATCCTATTTAAAAGCCTTTCTTTTAAATATCTTTTAAATATCTTGGAACCAAGGCCTTTCTTCTATTTTCAAGTTTTAAACAGAAATATTTCTGAAAAGCAATTAAATAAAACACAAAGTAGTTAATAGTTTGTCTTTCCTTTTCTGAAATTCCTCAGTAGACATTCTTTGAGTGAGCACATAATGACAGAAAGTTTCCAAAGGGAGTGAAAAAGAGGAAGGAGAACATAAAGAAAAAATGAGAGGAAGCCAACTTTAGCCAAAAAAAAAAAAAAAAATTATCACTGTTAACTAATGATGATCTATCTTTAAGGAGATGGGAAAGTTTAGATACAGGTATACCTATTTTAACACACATACACAGTAGGGAGAGATAAAGAGTAGTTTAAACATAAATTTGGGCACTTGACAGTTTCATTGTCAGTATTTAGATGAATTTGGTACTTAATTTTTCCAAGTCTTCAAAGTACGTTGTTGGAATTTTGATTGGTACTATGTTGAATCTGTAGATCAATTTGGGGAGAATTGACAATTTAACTATATTTAGCCTTCCTGTCCCTGAACAGGGAATGTCTTTCCTCCTATTTAGATTTTCTTTGGTTTCTTTTAGCAATGTCATGTAGCTTTCTGGGTACAAGTCCTTTATGTCCCTAGTTAAGTTCATTCCTAGATACTTGATTCTTTTAGTTGCTATTTTGAATGGAATCTCTTCCTTAAATGACTCCTCAGCTAGGTCATTGCTTGTGTATGAAACTTTACTGATCTTTGCATGTTAATTTTATATCCTGCCACCTTGCTGAATTTGTTTATTAGCTCAAGTAACTTTGCTGTAGATTTCTCAGGATCTTCCAAGTATAGTATTATTTCATCTCCAAATAATGAGAGTTTTACTTCTTCCTTTCCAATTTGGATGCATTTTATTTCTTTGTCCTGCCTGATTGTTCTAACTAGAACTTCTAGCACAATGTTGAATAATGTGACAGAGGGCATCCCTGTCTCATTCCTGATCTTAGGGGGAAATCTTTCTGTCTCTCTCCATTGAGTACAATACTGTCTATCAGTTTTTCATATATTCCTTTTATAATATTCAGGTAGTTACCTTTTATTCCTATCTTTTGGACTATTTTTATCAGAAAAGGATGTTGAATTTTCTCGAATGCTTTTTCAGCATCATTCAAGATGATCATGTGTTTTTCCCTTATAATTTGTTAATGTGCTGTATTACATTAATTGATTTTCTTGTGTTGAACCATTCTTGCATTCCTGGTATAAGCCCCACTTGGTCATGGTGCATAATTCTTTTAATGTGTTGTTGGATTCTATTTGCTAATATTTTGTTGAGAATTTTTGCATCTATGTTCATTAGGGGAGGTGGCATGTAGTTTTTCTTCCTTACAGCATCTTTACCCAGTTTTAGTATTAAGATGGTATTAGCTTCATAAAATGAGATAGGTAGAGTTCCTTCTTCCACAATTTTGAAAAGTTTCAGCAGGATTGCTGTTAGTTTTTTTTTGGAATGTTTGATAAAATTCCCCTGTGAAGCCATCTGGCCCTGAGCTTTTCTTTGTAGGAAGATTTTTGATGACTGATTGAATCTCTTTACTTGTGATTTGTTTGTTGAGATCTTCTATTTCTTCCTGAGTCAGTGTAGCTTGTTCATGTACTTCCAAGAATTTGTCCATTTCATCTAAGTTTCTACTTTATTGGCATATAGTTATTCATAGTATCCTCTTATGATTTCTTTTATTTCCTCAGGTTCTGTGGTTTTACAACCCTTTTCATTTCTAATTTGGTTTATTTGCATCTTCTGTCTTTTTTTTCTTTGTCAGTTTTGCTAGTGGCCCATCAATTTTATTGATTTTTTCAAAGAACAAACTTTTGGTTTTGATTCTTTCCACTGTACTTTTGTTCTCCCAGTTATTTATCTCTGATTTAATCCTTGTTTTTTCTCTTCTTCTAGTTGCTTTGGGGTTAGTTTGCTGCTCTTTCTCAAGTTCCTCTAGGTGTGCTGTTAATTCCTCAATTTTTGAACTTTCTTGTTTTTTAATATAGACATTTAGGGCAATACATTTCCCTATCAGCACAGCCTTTGCCACATCCCATAAGTTCTGATATGTTGTATTCTCATTTTTATTAATCTCCAGATAGTTACTGATTCTCTAGCAATTTCTTCTTTTACCCACTGGTTATTTAAGAATGTGTTATTTAATCTCCATATATTTGTGAATGTTCATCTGGAAGGAAAAGTGACCTTGAATAGCTAAAAGCATCCTTAAAAAGAAGAACGAAGTGGGAGGATTAACACTCCCTGACTTAAAAACCTATTATAAAGCCACAGTGGACAAAACAGCATGGTACTGGCACAAAGATAGAAGTATTGACCAATGCAATCAAATCAAGAATGCCGAAATAGACCACCAAATCTATGGTCAACTGATTTTTGACAAGGCACACAAATCCTCTGAACTGGGACAAAAAAGTCTTTTCAATAATTGGGCATGGGAAAACTGGGTTTAGCTAAAAGATTGAAAGAGGACCCCAATCTTATACCCTACACAAAAGTGTATCAGACACCTAAATATAAGAACTAGCACCATACAACTTCTAGAAGAAAATGTAGGGAAGCATCTTCAAGACCTAGTAGTAGGAGGTATCTTCCTAAACTTTACACCCAAAGCACAAGCAACAAAAGAAAAAAATAGTCAAATGTGAAATCCCCAAAATCAAGTGCTTCTGCACCTCAAAAGACTTTGTCAAAAAGGTGAAGAGGCAGCCAATGCAAAAGGAGAAATATTTGGAAATTACATATTGGACAAAGGATCGATTTCCTGTATATACAAAGAAATCATAGACCTTAACAACAAAAGAGCAACTTAATTATAAAATGGGCTAAAGATATGAATAGGCATTCTTCTGAACAACAAATACAGATGGCTCAAAAGCACGTGATGAGATGCTCATTCTCATTAGCTATGAGGGAAATGCAGAACAAGACTACAATGAGATACCACCTCCTACCTATAAGAACGGATACTATTAAACAAACAGGAAACTATAAATGTTGGAAAGGATGTGGAGAAACTGGGACACTTATGCACTGCTGGTGGGAATGTATAATGGTGGAACCACGATGGAAGACTGTTTGGCAGTTCCTTAGGAAACTATATAGCAAGTTGCCATATGACCCAGCAATAGCACTACTTGGTATATACCCAGAAGAGTTGAAAGCAATGACACAAACAGACATTTGCACACTAATGTTCATAGCAGCATTATTCACAATACAGAATATAGGGTACTTAGAGATACATAGAAACTAGAGATGGATGAACCATTAGCTAATGAGGTTGAACTCCAATGTAAGGGAATACATAGAAGTGAAGGTGGTTCTCTAGTGGTTCTATAAGTAATATTACCATATTGAAGATGAATAAGATTGAAAGGGGTTGTAAAGACCTATGTGTCTCACTGATTAACACTAGAAATATGAATTAGTTCTTGTAAGAATTACTTCAAAGATATGATTCTTGTACAAAGAGAGTTTAAATCCAGGGTCCAGGGGGAGAACTGCTATTGTATGCTATGGGGTATGTTCATAAGGAAAACATCAGCCCTACCACAGCAACAGCAGAGGTAAAAAAAAGGGGGGGGGGGACAAGAGTTAAGAGGAGGTTTAGATTTCCTATTTGGCAAGGGTGTGTTTATTGGTTTTCTTTCTCTTGGGAACAATGAAATTATCTAAAATTGAGAATGTTGATGGATGGTGGACTTTGAGAACTATACATGGTATCTGATGAATGCAGGTGGCTGAAGGATGCATTGACTGAGAAGTAGATTGGCGAACAATGGTGTATACTTATGAACAAATGTTGTGCTGCTACCAAAAGGAACAAAATCGTGAGGCATGCAACAATGTGGATGAACATGTGGGACATTTTGGGAGGCAAAATAAGTCAGAAACAAAAGAACAAGAATGCTATGGTCATCTTTAGAAAATGCTTATAAGAAAATAGGGATTGTAAGCTTTTAGAGAAGACATATTAAGTCTGGAGTGGCGATTGTTGTTTCTGGATTTCAAGAGGCTGTCATATATATCTCCTGATATTTAGAGATAAGAACAAAGCCAGAGGACTTCCTGGAAGATGGCGGCTTAGTAAGACACGCGGATCTTAGTTTCTTCTCCAGGACAGCTACTAGGGGAGTAGAAACGATACAGAAAGCGCCCAAAGCCACAACAGAGATAAAAAAGACAGCGTACCCCATCCTGGAACGGCTGGCTGGCTGAGAGAAGCAGCACGGGTGAGATCGCCGAGGCGCGCGGGCCTCACCGGGCGGGGTGGCAAGCGGCCGGAGTTACTCCCTTCCCCCTTCCCGGGCCGGCTGGGAGAATTGGAGAGGCGGTCCCCTGAAACCAAGGTGGCTGGCGCCCACACCACGCGCAGCCCCCCGCACCAACTGAGAGAATTGATTCGGAAATCCCCAGGCCGCGGAGAACGGTGACGGGTGGGGGAGGCCCCTTCCAAACCCGTGACTCCCGGGGAACGTGCACTCTCTCGGGCGGGCTGCTGCTGCTGGCGCCCTCCCGCCATGCTTGTCGCCCAGGGCCGACTAGGAAATTCGGACGGGCTCTTTCCCGGGCTGTGGCGACCAGCAACCCTCCCTGCGTTCAGACCCCGGGCCGGCTCAAGCCGCTTCGGCTAGCGAACCCCCCGGACAGCGAGAGTTTTCCAAAGTTTAAGGTCCCACAGCACCTTTTACTGGTGGGACCCGCAGACAAACGTGTGCCACAAGCGCCACCTACTGGGCAGGATAAGAAAAACAGAACCCAGAGATTTCACAGGAAAATCTTCCAAACTTTTGGATCCAATACCCAGGGAAATCTGTCTAAATGCGCAGACGCCAACAGAAGATAACGGATCACGCTCAAATAATTGAAAATATGGCCCAGTCAAAGGAACAAACCAATAGTTCAAATGAGATACAGGAGCTGAGACAACTAATGCTAAATATACGAACAGAAATGGAAAACCTCTTCAAAAACGAAATCGATAAATTGAGGGAGGACATGAAGAAGACATGGGCTGAATATAAAGAAGAAATAGAAAAACTGAAAAAACAAATCACAGAACTTATGGAAGTGAAGGACAAAGTAGAAAAGATAGAAAAAACAATGGATACCTACAATGATAGATTCAAAGAGACAGAAGATAGAATTAGTGATTTGGAGGATGGAACATCTGAATTCCAAAAACAAACAGAAACTATCGGGAAAAGAATGGAAAAATTTGAACAGGGTATCAGGGAACTCAAGGACAATATGAACCGCACAAATATACGTGTTGTGGGTGTCCCAGAAGGAGAAGAGAAGGGAAAAGGAGGAGAAAAACTAATGGAAGAAATTTTCACTGAAAATTTCCCAACTCTTATGAAAGACCTAAAATTACAGATCCAAGAAGTGCAGTGTACCCCAAAGAGATTAGACCCAAAAAGGCGTTCTCCAAGACACTTACTAGTTAGAATGTCAGGGGTCAAAGAGAAAGAGAGGATCTTGAAAGCAGCAAGAGAAAAACAATCCATCACATGCAAGGGAAACCCAATAAGACTATGTGTAGATTTCTCAGCAGAAACCATGGAGGCTAGAAGACAGTGGGATGATATATTTAATTTACTAAAAGAGAAAAACTGCCAACCAAGACTCCTATATCCAGCAAAATTGTCCTTCAAAAATGAGGGAGAAATTAAAACATTCTCAGACAAAAAGTCACTGAGAGAATTTGTGACCAAGAGACCAGCTCTGCAAGAAATACTAAAGGGAGCACTAGAGTCAGATACAAAAAGACAGAAGAGAGAGGTATGGAGAAGAGTGTAGAAAGAAGGAAAGTCAGATATGATATATATAATACAAAAGGCAAAATGGCAGAGGAAAATATTATCCAAACAGTAATAACACTAAATGTTAATGGATTGAATTCCCCAATCAAAAGACATAGATTGGCAGAATGGATTAAAAAACAGGATCCTTCTATATGCTGTCTACAGGAAACACATCTTAGACCCAAAGATAAACATAGGTTGAAAGTGAAAGGTTGTGAAAAGATATTTCATGCAAATAACAACCAGAAAAGAGCAGGAGTGGCTATACTAATATCCAACAAGTTAGACTTCAAATGTAAAACAGTTAAAAGAGACAAAGAAGGACACTATATACTAATAAAAGGAACAATTAAACAAGAAGACATAACAATCATAAATATTTATGCACTGAACCAGAATGCCCCAAAATACGTGAGGAATACACTGCAAACAGTGAAAAGGGAAATAGACACAAATACCATAATAGTTGGAGACTTCAATTCTCCACTCTCATCAATGGACAGAACATCTAGACAGAGGATCAATAAAGAAATAGAGAATCTGAATATTACTATAAAGGAGCTAGACTTAACAGACATTTATAGGACATTACGTCCCACAACAGCAGGATACACCTTTTTCTCAAGTGCTCATGGATCATTCTCAAAGATAGACCATATGCTGGGTCACAAAGGAAGTCTTAACAAATTTAAAAAGATTGAAATCATACACAACACTTTCTCGGATCATAAAGGAATGAAGTTGGAAATCAATAATAGGCGGAATGCCAGAAAATTCACAAATACGTGGAGGCTCAACAACACACTCTTAAACAACGAGTGGGTCAAAGAAGAAATTGCAAGAGAAATTAGTAAATACCTCGAGGCAAATGAAAATGAAAACACAACATATCAAAACTTATGGGATGCAGCAAAGGCAGTGCTAAGAGGGAAATTTATTGCCCTAAATGCCTATATCAGAAAAGAAGAAAAGGCAAAAATGCAGGAATTAACTGTTCAATTGGAAGAACTGGAGAAAGAACAGCAAACTAATCCCAAAGCAAGCAAAAGGAAAGAAATAACAAAGATCAGAGCAGAAATAAATGAAATTGAAAATATGAAAACAGTAGAGAAAATCAATAAGACCAGAAGTTGGTTCTATGAGAAAATCAATAAGATTGATGGGCCCCTATCAAGATTGACAAAAAGAAGAAGAGAGAGGATGCAAATAAATAAGATCAGAAATGGAAGAGGAGAAATAACTACTGACCTCACAGAAATAAAGGAGGTAATAACAGGATACTATGAACAACTTTACGCTAATAAATACAACAATTTAGATGAAATGGACGGGTTCCTGGAAAGACATGAACAACCAACTTTGACTCAAGAAGACATAGATGACCTCAACAAACCAATCACAAGTAAAGAAATTGAATTAGTCATTCAAAAGCTTCCTAAAAAGAAAAGTCCAGGACCAGATGGCTTCACATGTGAATTCTACCAAACGTTCCAGAAAGAATTAGTACCAATTCTCCTCAAACTCTTCAAAAAAATCAAAGTGGAGGGAAAACTGCCTAATTCATTCTATGAAGCCAACATCACCCTCATACCAAAACCAGGCAAAGATATTACAAAAAAAGAAAACTACAGACCAATCTCTCTAATGAATACAGATGCAAAAATCCTCAATAAAATTCTAGCAAATCGTATCCAACAACACATTAAAAGAATTATACATCATGACCAAGTAGGATTCATCCCAGGTATGCAAGGATGGTTCAACATAAGAAAATCAATTAATGTAATACACCATATCAACAAATCAAAGCAGAAAAATCACATGATCATCTCAATTGATGCAGAGAAGGAATTCGACAAGATTCAACATCCTTTCCTGTTGAAAACACTTCAAAAGATAAGAATACAAGGGAACTTCCTTAAAATGATAGAGGGAATATATGAAAAACCCACAGCTAATATCATCCTCAATGGGGAAAAATTGAAAACTTTCCCCCTAAGATCAGGAACAAGACAAGGATGTCCACTATCACCACTATTATTCAACATCGTGTAGGATGTTCTAGCCAGAGCAATTAGACAAGAAAAAGAAATACAAGGCATCAAAATTGGAAAGGAAGAAGTAAAACTATCACTGTTTGCAGACGATATGATACTATATGTAGAAAACCCAGAAAAATCCACAACAAAACTACTAGAGCTAATAAATGAGTACAGCAAAGCAGCAGGTTACAAGATCAACATTCAAAAATCTGTAGCATTTCTATACACTAGTAATGAACAAGCTGAGGGGGAAATCAAGAAACGAATCCCATTTACAATTGCAACTAAAAGAATAAAATACCTAGCAATAAATTTAACTAAAGAGACAAAAAACCTATATAAAGAAAACTACAAAAAACTGCTAAAAGAAATCACAGAAGACCTAAATAGATGGAAAGGCATACCGTGTTCATGGATTGGAAGACTAAATATAGTTAAGATGTCAATCCTACCTAAATTGATTTACAGATTCAATGCAATACCAATCAAAATCCCAACAACTTATTTTTCAGAATTAGAAAAACCAATAAGCAAATTTATCTGGAAGGGCAGGGTGCCCCGAATTGCTAAAAGCATCTTGAGGAAAAAAAACGAAGCTGGAGGTCTCGCGCTGCCTGACTTTAAGGCATATTATGAAGCCACAGTGGTCAAAACAGCATGGTATTGGCATAAAGATAGATATATCGACCAATGGAATCGAATAGAGTGCTCAGATATAGACCCTCTCATCTATGTACATTTGATCTTTGATAAGGCAGTCAAGCCAACTCACCTGGGACAGAGCAGTCTCTTCAATAAATGGTGCCTAGAGAACTGGATATCCATATGCAAAAGAATGAAAGAAGACCCATCTCTCACACCCTATACAAAAGTTAACTCAAAATGGATCAAAGATCTAAACATTAGGTCTAAGACCATAAAACAGTTAGAGGAAAATGTTGGGAGATATCTTATGGATCTTACAACTGGAGGCGGTTTTATGGACCTTAAACCTAAAGCAAGAGCACTGAAGAAGGAAATAAATAAATGGGAACTCCTCAAAATCAAACACTTTTGTGCATCAAAGAACTTCATCAAGAAAGTAGAAAGACAGCCTTCACAATTGGAGACAATATTTGGAAATGATATATCAGATAAAGGTCTAGTATCCAGAATTTATAAAGAGATTGTTCATCTCAACAACAAAAAGACAGCCAACCCAATTACAAAATGGGAAAAAGACTTGAACAGACACCTACCAGAGGAGGAAATACAAATGGCCAAAAGGCACATGAAGAGATGCTCAATGTCCCTGGCCATTAGAGAAATGCAAATCAAAACCACAATGAGATATCATCTCACACCCACCAGAATGGCCATTATCAACAAAACAGAAAATGACAAGTGCTGGAGAGGATGCGGAGAAAGAGGCACACTTATCCACTGTTGGTGGGAATGTCAAATGGTGCAACCACTGTGGAAGGCAGTTTGGCGGTTCCTCAAAAAGCTGAATATAGAATTGCCATACGACCCAGCAATACCATTGCTGGGAATATACTCAAAGGACTTAAGGGCAAAGACACAAACGGACATTTGCACACCAATGTTTATAGCAGCGTTATTTACAATTGCAAAGAGATGGAAACAGCCGAAATCTCCATCAACAGAAGAGTGGCTAAACAAACTGTGGTATATACATATGATGGAATACTATGCAGCTTTAAGACAGGATAAACTTATGAAGCATGTAATAACATGGATGGACCTAGAGAACATTATGCTGAGTGAGTCTAGCCAAAAACTAAAGGACAAATACTGTATGGTCCCACTGATGTGAACAGACATTCGAGAATAAATTTGGAATATGTCCTTGATAACAGAGTCCAGCAGGAGGTAGAAACAGGGTAAGATAATGGCCAATTGGAGTTGAAGGGATACAGACGGTGTAACAGGACTAGATACAAAAACTCAAAAATGGACAGCACAATAATACCTAATTGTAAAGTAATCATGTTAAAACACTGAATGAAGCTGCATCTGAGCTATAGGTTTTTGTTTTGTTTTGTTTTGATTTTGCTATTATTACTTTTATTTTTTTCTCTATATTAACATTCTATATCTTTTTCGGTTATGTTGCTAGTTCTTCTAAACCAATGCATATGTACTAAGAAATGAGGATCATGCATCTATGTGATGATGTTAAGAATTAATGATTGCATATGTAGAATGGTATGATCTCTAAATGTTGGGTTAATTTCTTTTTTTCCGTTAATTAAAAAAAAAAAAAAAGAGAAGGGATAATTGGAGCTGAAGGGATACAGACTGTACAACGGGACTGGATATAAAAACTCAGAAATGGACAGCACAATACTACCCAATTGTAATGCAATTATGTTAAAACACTGAATGAAGCTGCATGTGAGGTATAGGTTTTTTGTTTTTGTTTTTGTTTTTTTTCTTTCTATTATTGTTTTAATTCTTATTCTGTTGTCTTTTTATTTCTTTTTCTAAATCGATGCAAATGTACTAAGAAATGATGAATATGCAACTATGTGATGTTATTGAGAATTACTGATTGTACATGTAGATTGGAATGATTTCTAATTGTTTTGTTAATTCTTTTTTTAATTAATAAAAAAAAATGAAGGAAAAAAGAGAGAAAAAAAAAAAAGAACAAAACCAATCAGGTTGGGGGTTAAAGTAATTCAGAACAAAGGGGTAAGGAAGACAGTGTCTATATTTTAGAACCACACATACTCTTTGAGACCAATGAAGAAAGGTTTATTTGGTCTGGAACTGAAATATTCTGTAGCACATAATCTAACTCAGCCTATCTGTATAGCTCATTTAGACAATTGAAACACAGGGAGCCCAGAATAAGAAAAAAGTCCTTTAGTCCTATATAGATTATTGTAATATCTGGATACATCCTAGAGTATATTAAACAGATCATCAAAAAGTATTGGCAAAGTCCCTTGAGGGATGGGAGAAAGAATATGGAAATATTAAATCTTACCATCAGGGAATCACCTGATACAGTATCAAACTTTAGGGATACCCAAATCAATAGGCCATGCCTCAATCCTGAGGCTTATCCTTGTGAAGCTTATGTAGGTAGTAGAGAAGCTTACACTACCTATAGACATACCTAAGAGTTACTTCTGGAGGACCTCTATTGCTGCTCAGATGTGGCCTCACACTCTCTATGCCCAACTCTGCAAGTGAAATCATTGCCCTCCCCCCCATGTAGGCCATGACATCCAGGGGTGAAAGTCCCCCTGGTAACATGGGAGATGATTCCCAGGGATGAATCCAGCCCTGGAACCATGGGATCAACAATTCCATCCTGACCAAAAGGGGGAAAAGAAGTGTGACTAATAAAGTATAAGTGGTAGAAAAAGTTCAAATAGAGTCGAGAGGCTATTCCGGAGGTTGCTCTTATGCAAGCTTCAGTTAGACCTTGCTACCTATCATAACCTTCCAAACCCCAACCAGGACAATTCCAGCCAATCCTAAGGACCTCGGGCAATTTAGAAGATTCCAGAAGAGTTCCATGCAGTAGAGTAACTTTCTAGAAACGTACAACCTCCCAATGGGGGCCCCTGGTCCGATAAATCCTGAAATCTAGAGGGCCCAGCCTCTCCCGAACATCAGACAATTCCATCTCCCCACCCTATATTAGTGACTGCCCTTTCCAATATGAAGAATTTAGAATGGCCACAGCCCAAACACCCCTAAGAGAGGAATGGAAAGATCAAAGGTAATGGTGGAGTTATACAGTGAAGATAGGATTTAACAAATGAATGTGAATGCTGAATCTCTTTTAGTCTCCAGTACCTTAGAGCAGGTAGAAGTAAAAACCTAAAATTGTGGAATTGTAACCCATGTCAAACTTTGAAATATATCCTACAACTAATTGTGGTGCTGTGCTTTGAAATTTATCGGGTTTTTTTTTTTGTATATATGTTATTTTTTATCAAAAAAAGAAGGAAAAAGTCAATTGTGCTGATAAAAACAATATTTAAGGTTTCTGGCCTCCTATATTCTGGAGCAGCAAGAAGGAAAAAAATCTGAGAGGATAATATGGTAGCCCATGACAAACTCAGGGATCTATCCTGTAACTATCTGTTGAACAGTCTTTGAAAACTATTGCTTTTCTATTCCTTTGCTTTGTATATATGTTATACTATACAATAAAAAAGTTTTTTAAAAAGTCAGTATTTATTAATATGTGAAGTATATTAATGAGAGAGGAGGCTATTAAGCAAAGTGACCTTTATTATTTAGACCAACAAGACAACCTCCTCCTGAGGTGTTTCTGGCAAGACAGAAGGGAAGGAAAGAAGGTCAGGAAAGATGGAACAGAGGGAAATGGAAAAAAAATAGGATGGTGATGAGGATTTCAAAAGACATAGGAAATTGGATCCAAGATGGTGGCTTAGTAGGATGTGGATTTAGTTCCTTCTCCAGAGCAACTAGTAAACAGCCAGAAACCATACAGAACAACTGCTGTGGCCACATCAGTGACCGGACACACAGTATACACCCGTCTGGGCAAGCTGGACCAGCTGTTATCCCACCTAGCACTATGAGACCCTCAAGGTGTGAAGCCAGCACCCCTCCCCCACAGGCTGGTTCTCCGAAGGGAAAGGAAAGAGACTTTACTAACAGCAAGGAGGTAAGCTCAACCAAGCTCCAAGTGTGGAATTAATTAACAAATTCTGACTACTAAAAATAGGCCCTCAGCTCAGGTAAACCTCAAATAAAAGCTAAAGTTACTACTTTTTGCCCCAGCACAGAAGGGGAAGAGCTGATGGAGGTGGAGGGGGTGGCGGGGGAAAGAGGTTTTTTGAATTGAACATCACAAAATACTTGAAAAGGTCTGGACCCTAAAAAAAAAAGGAGGGGGCACATAGGACCTGGAGATACATAGAGCAGCATACCAACTTAAGCTCTTTTTTTAAAAAAATATTTTTATGTCACTCCTTAACAAACACACAAGCATTCTTTTTTTTCCATTTTTTAAAATTTATTTATTTATTAATTAAAAAAATTAATAACAAACATAAACAGTAACATATGATCATTCTCTTCTACATATATAATCAGTAATTCACAATATCATCACATAGTTGCATATTCATCATTTCTTAGAACATTTGCATCAATTCAGAAAAAGAAATAAAATGAAAACAGAAAAAAAGATTATACATACCATACCCCTTACCCCTCGCTTTCATTGATCATTAGCATTTCAAACTAAATTTATTTTAACATTTGTTCCCCCTATTATTTATTTTTATTCCATATGTTCTACTCATCTGTTGACAAGGTAGATAAAAGGAGCATCAGACAAAAGGTTTTCACAGTCACACAGTCACATTGTGAAAGCTATATCATTATTCAATCATCATCAAGAAACATGGCTAATGGAATACAGCTCTACATTTTCAGGCAATTCCCTCTAGCCTCTCCATTACATCTTGAATAACAAGGTGATATCTACTTAATGTGTAACAATAACCTCCAGTTGATAACCTCTCAACTCTGTTTGGAATCTCTTAGCCATTGACACTTTGTCTCATTTCACGCTTCCCTCTTTTGGTTGAGAAAGTTTTCTCCATCCCTTCATGCTGAGTCCCAGCTCATTCTAGAATTTCTATCCCACATTGCCAGGAAGGCCCACACCCCTCGGAGTCATGTCCCACATAGATAGGGGGAGGGCAGTGAGTTTGCCTGTTATGTTGGCTGAGAGATAGAGGCCACATCTGAGCAATGGAAGAGGTTCTCTTGGGGGTGACTCTTAGGCCTAATTTTAAGTAGGCTTAGCCTATCCTTTTGCAGGGTTAAGTTTCCTATGAACAAACCCCAAGATTGGGGGCTCAGCTTATTACTTTGGTTGTCCCCTCTGATTATGAGAATATCAAGAATTCTCCACTTGGGGAAGTTGAATTTTCCCCCTTTCTCACCATTCCCTCAAGGGGACTTTGCAAATACTTTTTTATTCACTGTTCAAATCACTGGGATTTATCGGGGCATCACTCTGGACAAACCTACAAAATTTCATGCCCTACTCTGAGTACTATGGTGTTCAATTAAGCTGTCCACATAAGTTATATTAGGAAATGCACTAGTCAAAATATAAATTTTGTTCCAAATAAACATTTTTTTGCTTTAGTCTGACACATAAGTTAAAATTTTAAAATATTAAATACCATCTATTTTCAACACCCTGCATTATTGACATTCCTTTGTCTTTCCTCATGCAAAAACATTTTTAAATTTACACATTTAGTCACTATCATTATACACTCTAGGCATTCCTAGATTATACCGTCTCAGTCTTTATCATCTGTCTTTCCTTCTGATTTTATTTGTGCATCCAGAACTCCTCCCTCTATCATTCTCACATTCATCTTCATTCAGTGTTCTAACATTATTGTATTACAGTTAGGTAGTATTGTGCTATCCATTTCTGAATTTTTACAATCAACCCTTGTGTTGGTTTGAAATGATGTATGTCCCCTAGAAAAGCCATGTTTTAATCAAAATCCATTTTCATAAAGGCAGAATAATCCCTATTCAACACTGTATGTTTGAAACTGTATTCAGAGCATCTCCCTGGAGATGTGATTTAATCAAGAGTGGTTGTTAAGCTGGATTAGGTAACGACATGTCTCCACCCATTTGGGTGGATCTTGATAAGTTTCTGGAGTCCTATAAAAGAGGAAACATTCTGGAGAATGAAAGAGATTCAGAGAGAGAAGAGAATGCTGCAGCACTATGAAGCAGAGAGTCCACGAGCCAATGACTTTTGGAAATGAAAAAGGAAAACACCTCTCAGGGAGCTTCGTGAAACCAGAAGCCAGGAAAGAAAGCCAGCAGATGATGCCATGTTCGCCATGTGCCCTTCCAGCTGAGAGAGAAGCCCTGACTGTGCTTACCATGTGTCTTCTCACTTGAGAGAGAAACCCTGAACTTCATCAGCCTTCTGGAGCCAAGGTATCTTTCCCTGGATGGCTTAGATTAGACATTTCTATAGACTTGCTTTAATTGGGACATTTTCTTGGCCTTAGAACTGTAAACTACCAACTTATTAAATCCCCCCTTTTAAAAGCCATTCTGTTTCTGGTATATTGCATTCTTGCAGCTAGCAAACTAAAACAGATTTTGGTACTGGAGAGTGGGGTGCTGCTGCAGTTTGCAAATGCCAAACATGTTGGAATGGCTTTTTAAATGAATAAGGAGAAGAATCTGGAGGAGTTGTGAGAAGCTTGATAGAGAAGTCCTAGAATGCTTTGAAGAGACTGTTGGTAGAAATGTGGACTCTAAAGATACCTCAGCTTTAGACAGAGATGAGGCATGTGTTATTGTAAACTGGAAGGGAAGTGAGACTTGTTTTAAAATGGCAGATAATCTGGCAAAATTGACTAGTGCTTTGGCCAGAAGGCAGATTTTAAAAGCCATGAACTTGGATATTTAGCAGAAGAGATTTCCAAATTGAATGTGGAAAGTGTAGCCTGTTTTCTCCTCACAGCTTATAATGAAATGTGACAGGAAAGAGATGAGCTGAGAACTGAACTCCTGGATACAAAGAAACCAGAAATTGAAGTTCTGGAAAATTCTGGGTTTCTAGGAAGGGAGACCCCAGAGAATAGTGCCCCACATGAGGACTTGGCCTAATATGAAACCAGTCAGCCATTTCAGAGAAAGCCAGGATTCTACATGGAGTTATACAGGAAGAATTTGTGGAAACTCCTTATGTCTGATGGGCATGATCCAATGCTACTGAACAGAAAGCTGAAAGTGCTGTGGGACCTGCTTAAACAAAGCTGCTGCCAATCTGGACTGAGCCAGGGTTCAGAGAAGGAACACACTGGAGGAAAAACAACTTCAGAGGCAAAACCATGGGGGCTGAGGTCTGAAGTCAAGAAGACTCAGGCCAGGAGAGTGGACCCACCCAAACACATGGAGAGGGTGAGTTTGCCCCGAAGGCAGAGGATGGGCCTCCCACTTCATTGCAGTGGAAGAGTTATGCTGTCTCAGGCCTTGGAGAGGGTGAAGCACATTCCTTGGGGTTTGGAGAGAGCCTGGCTGCCACCACATGGAGGGGTTGAACGTGTGCTCCAAAGATGACAGACACCCTGGGTGCAGCCTCAATGCTTGGAGAGGGTGGAGCCGAGTAAAAGGTGATCTACCAAATATCCCCCAAAGTTGCATTCGGAGAGAGGCAAGCCACTGCATAGGCCCTTAGGAAGGGTAGGACTGCCGCCTTCTAAAGCCCTGAAGATAAATGACTCTCAGACTTTGAAATCTAATGGTCTTTGCCCTTACAGGTTTTGGAAACTGTACGTGTCCACTGACCCCTGTGTTCCTTCCTCCCTATGGAAATGGGCATATGTATCCTATGAATGTTCCTCTTTTATATGTTGGCAATAAATAACATGTTCTGAGTTTTACAGAGGAGAATTTTGCCTCAGGACAGACCATACCTGTAACTGACTTGATGAGATTTTATACTGTTTCTAACTTTGTATTGTAGTTGTATGATTACTGAAATGGTTTAAAGATCTCTGATATTGTTATGGAATGAATGTATTTTGTAAATGGGGAAAAAAATGTCTTTTTTAGGGTCCAGAGAGTGGAATGTGCTGGTTTGAAATGATGTATGTCCCCTAGAAAAGCCATGTTTTAATAAAAATTCCATTTCATAATGGCAGAATAATCCCTATTCAATACTATATGTTTGAAACTGTATTCAGATCATCTCCCTGGAAATGTGATTTAATCAAGAGTGTTAAGCTGGATTAGGTGATGACATATCTCCACCCATTTGGGTGGGTTTTGATAAATTTCTGGAGTCCTATAAAAGGGGAAACATTCTGGAGAATGAAAGAGATTCAGAGAGAGCAGAGAATGCTGTAGCACCATGAAGCAGAGTCCACGAGCCAACGACCTTTGGGAATGAAGAAGGAAAACGCCTCTCAGAGACTTCATGAAGCCAGAAGTCAGGAGAGAAAGCCAGCAGATGATGCCATGTTTGCCATGTGCCCTTCTAGCTGAGAGAGAAGCCCTGACTATGCTCGCCACGTGCCTTCTCACTTGAGAAAGAAACCCTGAACTTCATCAGCCTTCTTGACCCAAGGTATCTTTCCCTGGATGGATACCTTTCATTGAACATTTATATAGACTTGTTTTAATTGGGACATTTTCTTGGCCTTAGAACTGTAAACTAGTAACTTATTAAATTCCCTTTTTAAAAAGCCATTCTGTTTGTGGTATATTGCATTCTGGCAGCTAGCAAACTAGAACAGTCTTGTTGCATAATTTGTATCCCTTCAGCTCTAATTACCCAATATCTACTGTATTCCTATCTCCCAATGGTCTCTGTTATCAACTGAAATTCTTGAAATTCATTCACTAATGTCAGTTCATATTAGTGAGACCATACAGTATTTGTCCTTTTGTTTCTGGCTATTCTCACTCAGCATAATGTCCTTAAGGACCATCCATGTTGTTACATACTTTATAACTTTATTTTGTCTTACAGCTGCATAATGTCACTCATCTGCTGATGGACATTTTGGCTGTTTCCATCTCTTGGCAATTGTAAATAATGCTGCTATGAACATTGGTATGCAACTGTCCGTTTGTGTTCTTGCCCTCATGTCCTCTGAGTAGTTACCTAGCAGTGGTATTTCTGGGTCATATGGCAATTCTATACTTAGCTTCCTGAGGAACTGCTGCACTGCCCTCCACAGCAGTTGTACCGTTTGACATTCCCACCAATAGTGGATAAGTGTGCCTCTTTATGCACACCCTCTCCAACACTTGTCATTTTGTGTTTTATTGATAATGGCCATTCTGGTGGGTGTGAGATATCTCACTGTGGTTTTGATTTGCATTTCCCTAATAGCCAGGGAAGTTGAGCATTTTGGCCATTTGTATTTCCTCTCCTGAGAAGTGTCTGTTCAAGTCTTTTGCCCATTTTGTAATTGGGTTGTCTATGTTTTTGTTGTTGAGTAGAACAATCTCTTTATATATTCTGGATACTAGATCTTTATCTGACATATCATTTCCAAATATTATCTCCCAATGTGTAGGCTGTCTTTTTACCTTCCTGACAAAGATCTTTGATGCACAAACTAACTTAAGCTCTTGATTAACAAACCTGAGGAACTGGGTCCTGTTCTGAAGAGGATTATTTTCTTCTTTGTTTCTACCACTTAACTGCTCTCAGGCTCCAACTGCCCAGAGAAGGGTGGAATTAAGCTTGCCTGAGAGACAAAGAAGCTGGCCAGGTGAAAGGAGGTAATTCCCTGGAGGTTGTTCCTTACACAGGAGAGGGGTGGGGCCCACCTCAAGTGAAATTCCTACCTCAAGAAATTCAGACCACAGGGACTGGAAACTGATGCAATTAAGGCCAGCCTACCACCTCTCCTCTGTTTCAACCATGTCTCCATCAGGGAGAGTCGGCTGAAGTTAAATGTACTGTATCACTTTATGATGGTGGGGCCTGCAGGCAGACAAGCACCGCATATTGGGCACGATAGGAAAAACACAGAGTCTACAGAGTTCATAAGAAAGTCTGTTAACCTGCTGGGTCTCACCCTCAGGGAAAACTGATGCAGGTGACTCTTTCTTTCTGAGAGGAGGCCAGTCTGGTCTTGGAAAATCTGACTGGGGTCTATAATACCTAAATAGACACTCCTAAGGGGAAAAAAAAGGCATCCTACAGGTAGGGCAAGAAACAAGAAAACAAGAACTGAAAACTTCTGATCCATTAAACAAAATCTATGCTAGAGGTTTAGAATAAGCCAAACCGAATGTCAAAGAACAGATAGAGAACAAAGCCATCCAGCAAGAAAATCCTAGGTAAAAGATTGAAAACAATCTCCAGAATAAATTAATTATGGAAATTAAATGCCTAGATGACAGCAAAAAATAATAAATCATACTAGGAAAATCAAAGATATGGCTCAGTCAAAGGAACAAGCCAACAATTCAAATGAGATAAAGGAATTGAAACAACTAATTCAGGATTTTCAAACAAATGGAAAATCTCATCAAAAATCAAATCAATGAATTGAGGGAGGATATAAAGAAGGCAAGGGATGAGCAAAAAGAAGAAACTGAAAGTCTGAAAAAACAAATCACAGAACTTATGGGAATGAAAGGCACAGTAGAAGAGATGAAAAAAACAATGAAAACCTACAATGTTAGATTTCAAGAGGCAGAAGATAGGATTAGTGAACTGGAGGATGGGACATCTGAAATCTGACAAGCAAAAGAAAATATAGGGAAAAGAATGGGAAAATATGAGCAGGGACTCAGGGAGTTGAATGACAACATGAAGTGCAAAAATATACATGTTGTGCATGTTCCAGAAGGAGAAGAGAAGGAAAAAGGAGGAGAAAGAATTTTCAGTGAAAACTTATGAAAGTCTTAAAATTACAGATACAGGAAATGCAGCATACTCAAAATGGAATAGATCTAAATAGATATACATTAAGACACTTACTAATTAGAATATGAGATGTCAAAGAGAAAGAGAATTTTGAAGGCAGCAAGAGAAAAGCAATCCATCACATACAAGGGAAGCCCAATAAGTTTATGCTTAGATTTCTCACCAGAAACCATGAAGGCGAGAAGATGGTGGTATGACATAGTTAAGATTCTAAAAGAGAAAAACTGCCAAGCAATAATTCTACATCCTGCAAAATTGTCCTTCAAAAATGAAGGGGAAATTAAAACATTTTCAGACAAAAAATCGCTGATTTACTAAAGAAAATACTAAAGGGAGTACTAGAAACAGACAGGAAAAGACAGGAGAGAGAGGTGTAGAGAAGAGTGTAGAAATGAAGACTATCAGTGAAGGTAAAAAGAGGAAAAATTAGATATGACATACAAAATCCAAAAGGCAAAATGGTAGAATACTGCCCTTACAGTAATAACACTAAATGTTAATGGATTAAACTCCCCAACCAAAAAACATAAGACTGGCAGAATGGATTAAAAAACAGGACCCATCTATATGTTGTCTACAGGACATGCACTTTAGACCCAAGGACAAACATAGTTTGAAAGTAAAAGGTTAGGAAAAGATATTTCATGCAAACAACAATCAGAAAACAGCAGGAGTAACTATACTAATATCCAACAAATTAGACTTCAAATGCTAAACAATTAAAAGAGACAAAGAAGGACATTATGTATTAGTAAAAGGAACAATTCAACAAGAAGACATAGCAATTATAAATATTTATGCACCAAGCCAGAGTGCTCCAAAATACATGAGGCAAACACTGAAAAGAGAAAAGACATATCTACCATAATAGTTGGAGATTTCAATTCCCCCGCTCTTATCAATGGACAGAACATCTAGACAGAGGATCAATTTAAAAAAAACAGAGAATTTGAATAATACAATCAACAAATTAGACTTAACAACCATTTATAGAGCATTACACCCACAACTGCAGGATACACATTTTTCTCAAGTGCTCATGGATCATTCTCAAGGATAGACCATATCCTGGGTCACAAAGCAAGTCCAAATATATTTAAAAAGATTGAAATCATTCAAAACACTTTCTCAGATCATAAAGGAATGAAGTTGGAAATCAATAACAGGCAGAGTGCCAGAAAATTCACAAATATATGGAGGCACAACAACACAGTCTTAAACAACAAGTGGGTCAAGGAAGAAATTACAAGCTAAATCAGTAAATATCTTGAGGCAAATGAAAGTGAAAGCATAACATATCAAAAATTATGGGATGCAGCAAATGCAGTGCCAAGAAGGAAATTTATTGCCCTAAATGCCTATATCAAAAAAGAAGAGGTTGGACAATGGTGGCTCAGTGGCAGAGTTCTCACTTGCCATGCTGGAGACCTAGGTTCACTTCCCAGTGCCTGCCCATTTAAAAAAAAAAAAAAAGAAGAAGAAGAAGAAAAAGCAAAACATCGAGGAATTAATTGTTCACTTGGAAGACCTAGAGAAAGAACAGCAAACCAACTACAAAGCAAGCAAAAAGAAAGAAATAATGAAGACTAGAGCAGAAATAAATGAAATTGAGAACATGAAAACAATCGAGAAAATTAAAAAAAACAAAAACAAACAAGTTGGTTCTATGTGAAAATCAATAAAATTGATGGACCCTTAGCAAGGTTGACAAAAAGAATAGAGAGGATGCAAATAAATAAAATCAGAAATGGAACAGGAGACATAACCACTGACCCTGCAGAAATAAAGGAGGTAATGAGAGGATATTAGGAACAACTTTATGCTAATAAACTAGACAATGTAGATGAAGTGGACAACTTCCTAGAAAGGCATAAACAACCAACATTGACTCCAGAAGAAATAGACGACCTCAACAAACCAATCACAAGTAAAGAATTGAATCAGTCACTAAGAAGCTCCCAAAAAAGAAAAGTCCAGAACTAGATGGCTTCATATGTGAATTCTACCAAACATTCAAGAAAGAATTAGTACCAATCCTGCTCAAAATCTACAAAAAAATTGAAGAGGAGGAAAGGCTACCTAACTCATTCTATGAGGACAACATCACCCTCATACCAAAGCCAGACAAAGATACGAGAAGAAAAGAAAATTAAAGATCAATCTCTCTAATGAATATAGATGCAAAAATCCTCAACAAAATCCTTGCAAATCAAATCCAGCAGCACATTAAAAGAATTATACACCATGAACAAGTAAGATTCGTTCCAGGTATGCAAGGATGGTTCAACATAAGAGAATCAACTAATGTAATAACATATCAACAAATCAAAGCAGAAAAACCACATGATCATCTTGAATGATGCAGAAAAGGCATTTGACAAAATTCAACATCCTTTCTTGTTGAAAACACATCAAAGGATAGGAATAGAAGGGAAGTTCCTCAACATAATAAAGGGAATATATGAACAACCCACAGATAACATCATCTTCAATGGAGAAAAAATGAAAGCTTTCCCTCTAAGATCAGGAACAAGAGAAGGATGTCCACTGTTGCCATTGTTATTCAACATTGTGTTGGAAGTTCTAGCCAGAGTAATTAGACAAGAAAAAGAAATACAAGGTATCAAAATTGGAAAGGAAGAAGTAAAACTCTTACTGTTTGCAGATGATATGATACTTTATATTGAAAAACCTGAAAAATCCACAGCAAAATACTAGAGCTAATAAATGAGTAGAGCAAATTGGCAAGGTACAAGATCAACACTCAAAACTCTGTAGTGTTTCTATACACCACTAATAAGCAATCTGAGGGGGAAATCAAGAAAAAGATTCCATTTACAATTGCAACCAAGAGAATAAAATATTTAGGAAGAAATTTAACTTAGCACACAAAAGACCTATACAAAGAAAACTACAATAAATTGCTAAAAGAAATCACAGAAGACCTAAATAAATGGAAGGGCATGCTGTGTTCATGGATTGGAAGACTAAATATAGTTAGGATGTCAATTCTACCTAAATTTATCTATAGATTCAATGCAATACCAATTAAAATCCAAAAACCTACTTTTCAGAAATAGAAAAACCAATACCAAATTTACCTGGAAGGGCAGATGCCCCAAATAGCTAAAAATATCCTAAAAAAGAAAAATGAAGTTGGAGGTCTCACACTACCTGACTTTAAGGCATATTACAAAGCTACAGTGGTCAAAAACACCATAGTACTGGCATGAAGATAGTTATACTGACCAATGGAATTGAAAGAGTGTTCAGTTATAGACCCTATCATCTATGGACAATTGATCTTCGATAAGGCAGTCAAGCCAACTCACCTGGGACAGAACAGTCTCTTCAATAAGTGGTGCTTGGAGAACTGGATATTCACATGCAAAAGAATGAAAGAGAATCCATATCTCATACCCTATTCAAAAATTAACTCAGAATGGATCAAAGAGCTAAACATTAGATCTAAGACCACAAAACCTTTAGAAAAAAATGTAGGGAAATATCTTATAAAACTTGTAGTAGGAGGCTGTTTCCTAGATCTTACACCCAAAGCATGAGCACTGAAGAAAGAAATAGATAAATGGGGACTCTTCAAAATTAAATACTTTTATGCATTAAAGAACTTTGTCAAGAAACTAAAAAAGCAGCCTACACAATGGGAGACAATATCTGGAAATGACATATCAGATAAGCATCTAGTATCCAGAATATATAAAGAGATTCTTCAACTCAACAACAATAAGACAAACAACACAATTACAAAATGGGCAAAGGACATGAACAGACACTTCTCAGAAGAGGAAATACAAATGGCTAAAAGGCAGAGGAAAGGATGATCAACTTCGCTGGCCATTAGGGAAATGCCAATCAAAACCACAATGAGATATCATCTGACACACACTAGAATGGCCATTATCTAAGAAATACAAAATGATAAGTTCTGGAGATGATGTGGAAAAAGAGGCACACCTATCCACTTCTGGTGGGAATGTAAAATGGTATAACCACTCAGGAAGGTAGTTTGGAAGTTCATCAGGAAGCTAAGTATAGAATTGCCATATGATCCAGCAATTCCATTACTAGGTATATATTCAGAGGACCTAAGTGCAAGGACACAAACGGACATTTGCACACCAATGTTTATAGCAGCATTATTTATGATTGCTAAGAGATGGAATAGCCCAAATGTCCATCAACAGAGAAGTGGCTAAACAAGCCATGGTATATTCATATGATAGAATATTATGCAGCTGTAAGACGGAATAAACTCATGAAGCATGTAACAACATGGATGGATCTTGAAGACATTATGGTGAGTGAAATTAGCCAGAAACAAAAGGATAAATACTGTATGATCTCACTAATATGAACTAATATTAATGAGTGATCTTTGAGAACACAATATATCAGGAGATAGAGATAGGGTAGAGATTGGACAATTAGTGCTGAAGGAATACAGATTGTGCAATAGGACTGATTGTAAAGATTCATAAGTGGATAGCACAATACTACATGACTGTAGCACAATATTATGTGTACACTGAATGAAACTGAATGTGAGTATGAATGAGGGAAAAGGGGTAGGGTGCACATGTAACCAGAAGAAATGATAGAGAATAAAGACTGAGATGGTATATGTGCTGGTTTGAAAGGATGTATGTCCCCTAGAAAAGCCATGTTTTAATCTAAATCCCATTTCATAAAGGCAGAATAATTGCTATTCAATACTGTATGTTTGAAGCTGTAATCAGATCATCTCCCTGGAGATGTGATTTAATCAAGAGTGGTTGTTAAGCTGGATTAGGTGACAACATGTCTCCACCCATTTGGGTGGGCCTTGATAAGTTTCTAAGTCCTATAAAAGAGGAAACATTTTGGAGAATGAGAGAGATTCAGAGAGAGCAGAGAATGATGTAGCACCATGAAGCAGAGTCCACCAGCAGTGACCTTTGGAAATGAGAAAGGAGAACACCTTCCAGAGAGCTTCATGAAAGGAAGCCAGGAGAAGAAAGCTAGCAGATGATACTCTGTTTGCCATGTGCCTTTCCAGATGAGAGAGAGAAACCTGACTGTTCACCATGTGCCTTTCCAGATGAGAAAGAAACCCTAACTGTGTTCACGATGTGCTGTCTCATTTGAGAGAGAAACCCTGAACTTCATCGGCCTTCTTGAGCCAAGGTATCTTTTCCTGGATACTTTAGATTGGACATTCCTGTAGACTTGTTTTAATTGGGACATTTTCTCAGCCTTAGAACTGTAAACTAGCAACTTATTAAATTCCCCTTTTTAAAACCCATTCTGTTTCTGGTATATTGCATTCTGGCAGCTAGAAAACTAGAACAGTATAATTTAGGAATGGCTAGAGTGGGCAATGATGGTGATTAAATGTACAAATAAAAAAAGTTTTTGCCTGAGGGGGAACAAATAAATATCAAAATTGTAACGTGTTGAAAATGGATGGTATATGGGAAAAAGTACACTTAATGCAAGCTAGGGTCTATAGTCAACAGTAACTTTAGTAGCCTAAAGATATAATGACTGTGGAATGGAAGGGCGGACAATGGTGCATACATACAATACACTACTGAGCTGCTGCAAGAAGGAATGAAGTTGTGAGGCATGCAACTAGGTGTATGAACCTTAAGGGGACTGTACGTTGAATGAAATGTCAGGAACAAAAAGACAAATTATCATGCCTCAATCATATAGACTAACTATAATATAAAAACTTAGTGAACTGAAGTAGAGAACATGGGTTTTCAGTTTGGGGCCTACTGTAAAGTGTCCTAGATTGTAAGCTCTCACAGCAGTCACATATACTCAGGAGTTGTAACTGTTATTTCTAAATTCTGAGATACCGAGCTGTTTTTATATAACCTGGTTGTTCCCAGAAACTTCAGGCATTTATGTGACACATAAGACTCAGAGTTAGAACTCTGAAGCTATGAAAGTCAGCAGTACCCATACAGAAACTGTTTAAAATGTTGAAAAAGTGAACAGACTTCAAGTAGACATATGAATGAACCTGATCTGGATAGGACTATGGTAGAGCAGAATACAGGTTAAAGGATGATATTGTCCATATTTTAAAGCTTCAACTTCTGTGTGAGACCAAAGGGTAAGATGTTTATTTGGTGCAAAATTTATATTTTGGGTACTGCATTTCCTAATGTAACTTGTATGGTCAGTTTAGTTGAACACCATAAGCACATGGAATCTTGAATAGGCATGAAATTTTGCTGGTTTGTCCAGGTGAGTGTGATGCACCGATATTTTCCAGCATAATTTGAGCAGTAGATAAAGAAGTATTTGTAAAGTCCCCTTGGAGAACTGGGGAGAAAGGAGGAAATATGCAACTTTCCCCTTTGGAGAACTTCTGATATTCTCATATGTGGTAGGGACAACCAAATCAATTGGCCAAGCCCTTGATCTTGGAGTTTGCCCCTAGGAAACTTATACCTGCAAAGGAAAGGCTAAGCCTACTTAAAATTATGCCGATGAGTCACCCTCAGATAACCTCTTTTGTTGCTTAGATGTAGCCTCTCTCTCTAAGTCACTGGGCAGGTGAACTCACTACCCTCTCCTGCTACATAGGACAATGATTCCCAGGGGTATAAATCTTCCTGTAAATGTGGGATAGAATTCTTGGGATGAGTTAGGACCCAGCATCAAGGGATTGAGAAAGCCTTCTTGACCAAAAGGGGGAGGAAAGAAATGAGACAAAATAAAGTTTCAGTGACTGAGAGATTTCAAACAGAGTCGAGAGGTTATTCTTATGCATTATATAGATATTCCTTGTTTGTTTATAGTGTATTGGAGTGGCTGGAAGGAAATACCGGAAACTGTTGAGCTGTGTTCCAGTAGCCTTGATTCTCAAAGATGACTTTATAAAGATATAACATTAACAATGTCACTGTGTGATTGTTAAAACCTTGTATCTGATGCTCCTCTTACTCATTTTTTACAGATGAGTTAAAAATACAGATAATAAATAAATAAATAATACCGTGAATAAGAGGTAAAATAAATTGGATAGATTGAAATACTCTTGGTCAATGAGGGGGTTAAGGGATATAGTATGTGTGGTAGTTAGGTTCAGGTGTCCACCTGGCCAGCTAATGATGTCTCACTGTTCTGTTACTGTTGCCTTATATCATCAGTATGTGAAATTCATCTATGGCAGATTACATTTGTTGTTGGCTAAGGAGTGTGCCTTCCACAATGAGTGAGGTTTTATTTCATTAGGCATAGGCTTAAAAGAGAGAGGTCAGATGAGAGCTCAGCAGCTCAGTATACATCATCTCACCACTCAGCCCAGACTTTTGGAGATACAAAGAGGTATTGCTCTGGGAAAAGCTGTTGGAACCCAGAAGCCAGGAGAGAAGGCCAAGAGATGGCGCCATGTGCCTTCCCATGTAACAGAGAACCTCAGATGAAAGCTGTCTTTCCTCTGAATAACTACAAATATTTAACTAAATAAATCCTCTTATTAAAAGCTGATCCATCTCTGCTGTGTCGTATTCTGGGAGCTTTGGCAAACTAAAACAGTATGTATAAGTTTCTTCTTTTTATTTCTTTTTCTGGAGTAATACAAATGTTCTAAAAATGATCATGGTGATGAATAAACAACTGTGTAATGAGACTGTGAGCCATTGATTCTATACCGTGTATGGAATTATATGTGTGAATATGTGTTAATAAAAATATTTTTTAAAAAGTTAAGAATGGGAGTTGCTGGGCGCGCTGCTGGGCACGCTGCTGGGCGCTGATCACCTTCCGACCCACTGCCTGAGTTCCTCTTCAAGAAGAACTACTAAATAACCAGAAACAGAACAGAACAGCTCCCAGAGCCACAACAGAGACTGGACACACAGTGCACCCCAGTCTGGACTGGCTAGACCGACCGCGAACTCTGCTGCGGTGAGATCCCCGAGTGGCGCGTGCTTCCCCGGGCCGCGGTGGCTGGTGGTCAGAGCTCCTCCCTCCCTCCTTCCCGGGCCAGCTGAGAGTCTCAGAGAGGCAAGTTTCCCAAGCCGTGGTGGCCAGCGCCCCTCTTTCGCGGGCGGCTTCCCGGACCGGCTACGAGTCTCGGATCAGTGGGCTTCCCAAGCCACGGCAGCCGGCAACCGGTGCCTCTCCCCCGCGGGCGGCTTCTCGGTCCGGCGGTGGGTCTCGGATCAGCGAGATCCCCAAACTGCGGTGGCTGGCGGCCAGGGCCCTTCCCCCACAGGCGGGTACCCGGAGGGAAAGAAAAGAGTCTTCAACAGTAGCAGAGACTGAGTCCAACCAAACACCAATAGTGGCATTAATAAACAAATTCTGACTACTAAAAATAGGCACCCAGTTCAGGCGAAACTGATCAAGGTGGAAGTCGCCTATTGGGCTAACTGAGAAAGAGGAAAGGGGGTGAAACAGAGACTTCTGCGGCTGTTTCTATGGAGGCCTAGTGTCTCCGGGCTCAGCGCCGGGATTACACAGGTTGCAACTGCCCCAAACGCGGAAACAGGCTGCTTTCAGGGATCTCAACCACATGAACCTTCCCCACGGGAGGGGTGAAATGCATCTCAGGTGGAATCCCTCTCTCAAGGAATTCAGATCCCAGGACTTCGCAATTTGAAGCCATTAAAACCAGCCTACAAACTTTCCTCTGTCTCCACCATGCACACAGCAGGGAGAGCCTTCCAAAGTTAAAGGAGCCACAACATCTTTTGCTGGTGGGACCCGCAGACAGACAAGCGCCACATACTGGGCAGGATAAGAAAAACAGAGCCCAGAGACTTCACAGGAAAGTCTTTCAACCTGCTGGGTCTGACACTCAGGGAAATCTGATTAAATGTCCAGACACCAGCAAAAAATAACAAATCACACCAAGAAAATTGAAGATATGGCCCAGTCAAAGGAACAAACCAATAGTTCAAATGAGATACAGGAGCTGAGACAACTAATTCTGAATATACGAATAGAAATGGAAAACCTCTTCAAAAACCAAATCAATAAATTGAGGGAGGACATGAAGAAGGCAAAGGATGAACAAAAAGAAGAAATGGAAAGTCTGAAAAAACAAATCACAGAACTTATGGGGATGAAAGATACAGTAGAAGAGATGAAAAAAAAACAATGGAAACCTACAATGGCAGATTTCAAGAGACAGAGGTTAGAATTAGTGAACTGGAGGATGGAACAACTGAAATCCAAAAAGAAACAGAAACTATAGGGAAAAGAATGGAAAAATTTGAGCAGGGGCTCAGGGAATTGAATGATAATATGAAGCGCACATACACGTGTTGTGGGTATCCCAGAAGGAGAAGAGAAGGGAAAAGGAGGATACAAACTAATGGAAGAAATTATCACTGAAAATTTCCCAACTCTTATGAAAGACCTAAAATTACAGATCCAAGAAGTGCAGCGCACCCCAAAGAGAATAGATCTAAATAGGCATTCTCCAAGACACTTACAAGTTAGAATGTCAGAGGTCAAAGAGAAAGAGAGGATCTTGAAAGCAGCAAGAGAAAAACAATCCATCACATACAAGGGGAACCCAGTAAGACTATGTGTAGATTTCTCAGCAGAAACCATGGAGGCAAGAAGACAGTGGGATGATATATTTAAATTACTAAAAGAGAAAAACTGCCAACCAAGAATTCTATACCCAGCAAAGTTGTCCTTCAAAAATGAGGGAGAAATCAAAACATTTTCAGACAAAAAGTCACTGAGAGAATGTGTGACCAAGAGACCAGCTCTGCAAGAAATACTAAAGGGAGCATTAGAGTCAGATACGAAAAGACAGAAGAGAGAGGTGTGGAGAAGAGTGTAGAAAGAAAGAAAATTAGCTATGATATATATAATACAAAAGGCAAAATGGTAGAGGAAAGTATTACCCAAACAGTAATAACACTAAATGTTAAAGGACTGAATTCCCCAATCAAAAGACATAGACTGGCAGAATGGATTAAAAAACAGGATCCTTGTATATGCTGTCTACAGGAAACACATCTTAGACCCAAAGATAAACATAGGTTTAAAGTGAAAGGTTGGGAAAAGATATTTCATGCAAATAACAACCAGAAAAGAGCAGGAGTAGCTATACTAATATCCAACAAATTAGACTTCAAATGTACAACAGTTAAAAGAGACAAAGAAGGATATTATGTACTAATAAAGGGAACAATTCAACATGAAGACATAACAATCATAAATATTTATGCACCAAACCAGAATGCCCCAAAAATACATGAGGCAAACACTGCAAACACGGAAAAGGGAAATAGACACATCTACCATAATAGTTAGAGACTTCAATTCCCCACTCTCAACAATGGACAGAACATCTAGACAGAGGATCAATAAAGAAACAGAGAAGTTGAATATTACAATAAATGAACTAGACTTAACAGACATTTATAGGACATTACACTCCACAACAGCAGGATACACCTTTTTCTCAAGTGCTCATGGATAATTCTCAAAGATAGACCATATGCTGGGTCACAAAGCAAGTCTCAAAAAATTTAAAAAGATTGAAATCATACACAACACTTTCTCAGATCATAAAGGAATGAAGTTGGAAATCAATAATAGGCAGAGCACCAGAAAATTTGCAAATACGTGGGGGCTCAACAACACACTGTTAAGCAACCAGTGGGTCAAGGAAGAAATCACAACAGAAATTAGTAAATATCTCGAGGCTAATGAAAATGAAAACACAACATATCAAAACCTATGGGACGCAGCAAAAGCAGTGCTAAGAGGGGAATTTATTGCCCTAAATGCCTATATCAAAAAAGAAGAAAGGGCAAAAATTCGGGAATTAACTGTCCCCTTGGAAGAACTGGAGAAAGAACAGCAAACTAACCCCAAAGCAAGCAAAAGGAAAGAAATAACAAAGATTAGAGCGAAATTAATGAAATTGAGAACATGAAAACAATAGAGAAAATCAATAAGACCAGAAGTTGTTTCTATGAGAAAATCAATAAGATTGATGGGCCCTTACCAAGATTGACAAAAAGAAGAAGAGAGAGGACGCAAATAAATAAGATCAGAAATGGAAGAGGAAACATAACCACTCACCTCACAGAAATAAAGGAGGTAATAACAGGATACTATAAACAACTTTATGCTAATAAATACAACAATGTAGATGAAACGGACAAGTTTCTAGAAAGGCATGAACAACTAACTTTGACTCAAGAAGAAATAGATGACCTCAACAAACCAATCACAAGCAAAGAAATTGAATCAGTCATTAAAAAGCTTCCCAAAAAGAAAAGTCCAGGACCAGACGGCTTCACATGTGAATTCTACCAAACATTCCAGAAAGAATTAGTACCAACTCTGCTCAAACTCTTCAAAAAAACTGAAGTGGAGGAAAAGCTACCTAATTCATTCTATGAAGCCAACATCACCCTCATACCAAAACCAGGCAAAGATATTACCAAAAAAGAAAACTACAGACCAATCTCTCTAATGAATATAGATGCAAAAATCCTCAACAAAATTCTAGCAAATCGAATCCAGCAACACATTAAAAGAATTATACATCATGACCAAGTAGGATTCATCCCAGGTATGAAAGGATGGTTCAACATAAGAAAATCAATTAATGTAATACACCATATCAACAAATCAAAGCAGAAAAATCACATGATCATCTCAATTGATGCAGAGAAGGCATTTGACAAGATTCAACATCCTTTCCTGTTGAAAACACTTCAAAGGATAGGAATACAAGGGAACCTCCTTAAAATGATAGAGGGAATATATGAAAAACCAACAGCTAATATCATCTTCAATGGGGAAGATTGAAAACTTTCCCCCTAAGATCAGGAACAAGATAAGGATGTCCATTATCACCACTGTTATTCAACATCGTGTTAGAAGTTCTATCCAGAGCAATTAGACAAGAAAAAGAAACACAACGCATCAAAATTGGAAAGGAAGAAGTAAAACTATCACTGTTTGCAGATGATATGATACTATACATCGAAAACCCTGAAAAATCCATAGCAAAACTACTAGAGCTAATAAACAAGTACAGCAAAGTAGCAGGTTACAAGATCAACATTCAAAAATCTGTAGTGTTTCTATACACTAGCAATGAACAAGCGGAGGGGGAAATCAAGAAACGAATTCCATTTACAATTGCAACTAAAAGAATAAAATACCTAGGAATAAATTTAACTAAAGAGACAAAAGACCCATACAAAGAAAACTACAAAAAACTGTTAAAAGAAATAACAGAAGACCTAAATAGATGGAAGGGCATACCGTGTTCATGGATTGGTAGACTAAATATAGTTAAGATGTCAATTCTACCTAAATTGATTTACAGCTTCAACGCAATACCAATCAAAATCCCAACAACTTATTTTTCAGAAATACAAAAACCAATAAGCAAATTTATCTGGAAGGGCAGGGTGCCCTGAATTGCTAAAAGTATCTTGAGGAAATAAAACGAAGCTGGAGGTCTCACGCTGCCTGACTTTAAGGCATATTATGAAGCCACAGTGGTCAAAACAGCATGGTACTGGCATAAAGATAGATATATCAACCAATGGAATCAAATAGAATGCTCAGATATAGACCCTCTCATCTATGGACATTTGATCTTTGATAAGGCAGTCGAGCCAACTCACCTGGGAAAGAACAGTCTCTTCAATAAATGGTGCCTAGAGAACTGGATATCCATATGCAAAAGAATGAAAGAGGACCTGTACCTCATACCCTATACAAAAGTTAACTCAAAATGGATCAAAGATCTAAACATTAGGTCTAAGAACATAAAACAGTTAGAGGAAAATGTAGGGAGATATCTTATGAATCTTACAATTGGAGGCAGTTTTATGGATCTTAAACCTAAAGCAAGAGCACTGAAGAAAGAAAGAAAGAAATGGGAGCTCCTCAAAATCAAACACTTTTGTGCATCAAAGAACTTCATCAAGAAAGTAGAAAGATAGCCTACACAATGGGAGACAATATTTGGAAACGACATATCAGATAAAGGTCTAGTATCCAGAATTTATAAAGAGATTGCTCAACTCAACAACAAAAAGACAGCCAGTCCAATTACAAAATGGGAAAAAGACTTAACAAACACTCATCAGAAGAGGAAATACAAATGGCCAAAAGGCATATGAAGACATGCTCAATGTCCCTGGCCATTAGAGAAATGTAAATCAAAACCACAATGAGATATCATCTCACACCCACCAGAATGGCCATTATCAACAAAACAGAAAATGACAAGTGCTGGAAAGGATGCAGAGAAAGAGGCACACTTATCCACTGTTGGTGGGAATGTCAAATGGTGCAACCACTGTGGAAGGCAGTTTGGCGGTTCCTCAAAAAGCTGAATATAGAATTGCCATACAACCCAACAATACCATTGCTAGGTATCTATTCAGAGGACTTAAGGGCAAAGACACAAACGGACATTTGCACACCAATGTTTATAGCAGCATTATTTACAACTGCAAAGAGATGGAAACAGCCAAAATGTCCATCAACAGAAGAGTGGCTAAACAAAGTGTGGTATATACATATGATGGAATATTATGCAGCTTTAAGGCAGAATAAACTTATGAAGCATGTAATAACATGGATGGACCTAGAGAACATTATGCTGAGTGAGTCTAGCCAAAAACTAAAGGACAAATACTGTATGCTCCCACTGATGCGTACAGACATTAGAGTATAATTCTGGAATATGTCATTGGTAACAGAGACCATCAGGAGATAGAAATAGGGTAAGATAATGGGTAATTGGAGCTGAAGGGATACAGACTGTACAACAGGACTGGATACAAAAACTCAGAAATGGACAGCACAATAATACCTAATTGTAATGTAATTATGTTAAAACACTGAATGAAGCTGCATCTGAGGTATGGTTTTTTTAAATTTTATTTTATATACTTTTTATTTTTTTATTTTTATTTTTTCTCTCTATTATTGTTTTATTTCTTTTTCTGTTGTTTTTCTATTTCTTTTTCTGAATCGATGTAAATGTACTAAGAAATGATGAATATGCATCTATGTGATGGTATTAAGAATTACTGATTGTATATGTAGAATGGAATGACTTCTAAATGTTGTGTTAGTTATTTTTTTTTAATTAATAAAAAAAAAGTTAAGAATGTACATTTTGGTTTTAGTATAAATACATATAAAATGCCCAGAATAAGCACAGACCTATACTAAGATAAATCTATAAGCCTGGCAACAGTCATTCAAATCTTGTGTACTCATGTCTTAGAACCCTTCACCACCAACTAGAACCAGACCTTTATGAACATAATAGAGCAAGAATGAGGAAAGTTCTAATAAGATATTTTTACATATATGAATGTTTATGCTACACAAAAATTCCACAAGTTGGGCAGCTGGTTGTACCTTTGGTGAAGAGGTAGAAGAGTGGAGGGAAGTTGCTATGAAAGGCCACATGGACAATGGTCATATGGTTACTCGGCAGGAGCAAAACTGAGGTTCGATGGACACAGGCATGGCCCTATCCTTACTGCATGCCCTTGCATGTACACTTGCTGCCTGTCAAGGAGGAAGAGGTTTCTTGGTGTGGGGCATACTCCTAACTTGAGAAAACAGTCCCAGAATGGTGGAGAGGAGGGTGGAAACTCTTCCTGGCTGGCTGCTGGATACTGCATCCAAGACATCTGAGACACATCAATGGGATGGAAAGAGAAGGATGCGACTTCAGGCCTGAAATGACTTTTGACTTCTCAGAGCACAGGACAGTATGGACTACTGTTCCAAATATGCCATACACAATAATGGCCAAAGGACTGGACTGAGGCCTGCCAAAGCGTGGCCAGGCTGCAGGCAGAGTAGAAGGCTGTCTAGGACTGCCTCCTCCAAAGGGTCACCTGGAGCCAAACCTAGCTCAAAAGTTGCTGCTGGGCTGGATGGGAATATAAGAAAGGAGGATGAGGCCAGAGCTTAGGCCAAGGGAGCCAAGTTCTACTGGGCTATGTCCCTGGGTAGGGGAGGAGTCTGGTAGGAGAGAAACTGTGATGCACTGAGCCTCCTTGGCAGTTACAACTATCCTTCAGGGTCACCCTTCTCCTAGCCTGAAAAGCTGCACCATGCGGCCAGCTGGTCTTCATTTCTCAGGGGGCTCAGTTTGGGGGTATACCTGGAGAGGCCCAAGGACAGAGCAGTGGGCAGGTCAGTTGGAAGCAAGATTAGACTCTAGACTTTACCTTGATACCAGAGGAGAGCAGCCCCAGGCTTAGTAGAATTACTGAAGGCAGGGGAAGAGTAGCATCTGCTCCCTTGGGCAGCCCTGCTTGGTAAGGCTGAATCAGCCTGGGCCAGGGCCTGAATCTGTCCTGTGCTGACTTCATCCCCACCCCATGGGCTCTCTCCTAGCTTGGTTCCCCTCTGCCTCTTCTGTACAGACACATACTGTACAGGGTGTGTGCCACTATGGCTCAGTGGCAGAGTTCTCGCCTGCCATACCGGAGATCTGGGTTTGATTCCTGGTGCCTGCCCATGTGAAAAAAAAAAGGATCCTCCACAAAGCATGGCTCAGAGTTGGATGAAAATGGACGGCCCCATGGCTGAGAAAGGAGCAGTGTTAGGTGGGAGGCAGGGTTCTCTGTGCCAGAGGTGAGGGTGGGGAGGGCTAACAAATTGGGCAGTAGCAGCCAGGGAATCTCCTGGTGTAAACCATCTAAAATGGAGCTTTGAATGGGGCAGTTTCTATGCAAATATGCCTCTAAAGATACAGGTGATGACAATGCCCAGGACTACAGAACAGAAGATGATCATGATCTTCTGACAGGCCTTACTTCGGTACTTAATGGTCTTCTGTGTATGAGACTTGGCTCTCTCCATGTAGCTCACCAATCTAATAAGGTTTTGATAAATAACTAAAACAAAGTTTGACCAAAGATGTCAGTCAGAAGAAAAAACTTCTGAACATTACAACTTACACTAATTCTTTCCTCTATTAACTTCCTGTTTTAGATGTGCAATGAAAAAATGACAATGACAGAGACAAATAGTGTTGCCAGTAGTAATGCAAATGTCTACCATAAATAAAAGCTTTTGAAGCCTGACAAATTAATCAATGGATTTTTTTAAAAGGATTTCTTATTCTTAGGTAGTGCTTTTAAATGGAACAAACTAAACTCAGCACTTGGGGGTGTCTAATGAAAAAAAAAAGACATCGGCACAAACTCAATATGAACTTACCTCACCATCATCAATGTAGAGACCCTATTCAGGAAGTGCAAAGGGCCTCAGAAAAGCATGCTATTTCTAAGTTGAGGATCTGAGATATTGATCAGATTTTGATGGGAACTCCAGGTTTGTCAAATTCTGGTTCCTTTCAAATACCTCCAAAATAACCTGTTGATAAAGCAAAACTTAGTTTTTTGGGTTTACTGCAATAAGGAAAAATGCACTTTGATAGTCTTAGCAGTATCTCAAAGGGGAAAAAGCAAAGGCATGATATTTTTGAGGTTTGGGGGATCTGGCTTAAGGTGAGTTTCAAAGCAGGGGATCTGACTGGGACAGGGCAAAGTTTGGGACATAATAGTTTAGCATTAGACACAGGGAGTCAAGAGTTTTGAAGAGTCAAGAGTAAACAGTTGTAGGGCTTCAAGTGTAATTTTTTTTTGTCCTGAGAAGGGAGTATAAAGGTTAGGTGAGTAATCTATTGTTTGGTAAGTGAATTTGCGGGGAGTTCCAGGAAGAAACCAAGTTGTCTGCAATTTTCCCTTCCTGGGCAAGAGTTTCCTGTAACAGGAAACATATTCTCACCCAAACCAGATCTTAGATCAAAAATTGCCTCTTAATAACAGATCTTCCTATCTAAAGGAGGTATTCTCATTCCACGTTCCTGTCACATTATTGTTTTCTTATAATGTATCACTACCTATAATTATGGTTTGTTAGGTTATTCATTTGTTCAGATACTATCTCCCCCTTCAGAATTTAAATTCCACTAAGATATGGATCTTGTTTGTTTTGTCAATCCCATCTTGTTGAAAAATGTATCTCTAGGGTGGGCCATGGTGTCTCAGCAGGCAAGAATGCTTGCCTGCCATGCCAGAGGACCTGGGTTTGATTCCCGGTGCCTGCCCATGTAAAAAGAAAAATGTATCTCTAGTATAGAGAACAAAATCTCATATATACCAGAGCAAAGTAAATATTTGTTAATGAAAGTAAAGAAACCTCTAAAGACCATGCTGGATTTGCTTTCATGGTTTGGTTTTATTTTACAATAATTTTGTTTCTTATGATTATAAAAGTAACATATCTTGATATCAGAAAATTTGGAAAATATAGAACATGAAGAAAAATATTTAAGACATTCAAAACTTATGTACATTTTGTCACTGAAGATGAGGATAATCTTTGCCTTTTTTCCACGTACTATATTGTATTTTCCCACATCCTAAAAAATCATGGGAATATAACTTTTAAAGTCTGCATTATCTCCTATCATATGGCTACAGTATAATATGTTCAATCAATTCTCTATTGTCATTAACTTTCGCTTTCTCATTCTCTTTGGTTGTTATAAATACAATTGGAGCAAACAACTTGGTATACAAATTTTTGGCCAAATATCTACTTTCTTAGGAAAGACAACTAGATCTAGAATGACAGGATTAGAAAACATCTTTTTCAAGCCCTCTTGATACAATATGTCAAATTTCTCTCCATAATATTTGTCCTGATTTATTCTCTTTCATCCCCAATACACGCTGAATTTGCAAGCAAAGTTTTGCTAAATCAACAAAGGAAAGAGAAATAAATTTTCAGAGTGCCTATATCAAATATATTATTTTTTAGCCATTTTATTGTTTAAGGTCTTATAATATATTACCTCATATATATGAATAGTTGTTAAATCAAGTATGGGACATAAATAAATGGTACAGGCTTAAAGTGAATAGAAATAAATCAGATGTGTGAAAAGCTCTAAATTTTTTTTTTGCTATTACTGATCTTACCTCATTCTCAAACACCCTTTTTTCTCACTGTACAAAAATTATTGCTCCTATTAGTGAAAGGTATCACAGTTTCTTTGATTTAAAACATGTTTTTTTTGGGGGGGGGTGTTTTCTACCTTCTTCTGCTGTCTTCATCGCATGTAAATATCTTGATTGATTTACTTTGGAAGTTGATTTCTTTCAGTAGTCCAAGACCCTATGTACGCAGATGGTTGTACAGCGGGGAGTAGGGAACTGGGTGAGGCACTCAGTGTGATGATTTCTTTCAGGGCAGGTATAGGCGCACGTTGGGAATGTTATGCTAATGCTTGTGAATGTGGGCACCCAGTGGCCAAGGAGGATGCAGCTGTGTGGATGCACCGGTCTGGAGGGTGTAAACCTGCTGTGCGACTAGTCTAAGGCACGGGGCCCTTTGTGCAATGCGTAAAGCTGTAGCAGCAGGTTGGTGTTATGGTTTCTTGGACTGGGGGCAGATGTGACCCAGCTGCACAGGTCTGCACTTTCTCAGAGCTGGGAAGTGTGGTTGAGGGCCATGTGCATGCATGGTTCTAGCACTGCTGTAAAGTGCAGTTCCCAGAGCTGAATGATGTGATTGGAGGTCTGTGTGCTTGCAGGGGCGTGGGAGTGCCGTAAACGGATGCACAGAGCTTGGGGAGGGGGGACAGAGTGAGGGTGTGCGATACTTGGGTGGAGGGCAGGAGTAGCCTAGATTTAGAGGTTAGTGCCTGCAGCCTATATGTGCTGGCAACAACCTGCAGGGAACAGAGAGGGGGAGGTAGTGCTCAGGAGGGGTGCAGGAGAGGTGGGTTGGGCTGCACTTCGGCTGGGGGTGTGGGGCAGGTTCTTTTTTTTTTTTTTAAACTTTTTTTATTAATTATAAAAGATTGACAAACAAAACATTAAGATATCATTCCATTCTACATATACAATCAGTAATGCTTAATATCATCGCATAGTTGCATATTCATCATTTCTTAGAACATTTGCATCGATTTAGAAAAAGAAATAAAAAAACAACAGAAAAAGAAATAAAACGATAACAGAGAAAAAAAAGATTATACATACCATACCCCTTACCCCTCGCTTTCATTTAGACTAGCCTTTCAAACTAAATTTATTTTAACATTTGTTCCCCCTATTATTTATTTTAATTCCATATGTTCTACTCTTCTGTTGATACAGTAGCTAAAAGGAGCATCAGAAACAAGGTTTTCACATTCACAGAGTCTCATTGTGAAAGCTGTATCATTGTTCAGTCATCATCAAGAAACATGGCTACTGGAACACAGCTCTACATTTTCAGGAAGTTCCTTCCAGCCTCTCCACTACATCTTGAACAACAAGGTGATATCTACTTAATGCGTAAGAATAACCTCCAGGATAACCTCTCGACTCTGTTTGGAATCTCTCAGCCATTGACACTTTGTCTCATTTCACTCTTCCCCCTTTGGTCGAGAAGGTTCTCTCAATCCCTTGATGTTAATTCTCAGCTCATTCTAGGGTTTTTCTCAGTCCCTTGATGCTGAGTCTCAGCTCATTCCAGGATTTCTGTCCCACGTTGCGAAGAAGGTCCACACCCCTAGGAGTCATGTCCCACGTAGACAGGGGGAGGTTGGTGAGACTGCTCGTCATGTTGGCTGGAGAGAGAGGCCACATCTGAGCAACAAAAAAGGCTCTCTTGGGGGTGACTCTTAGGCCTAAATTTTAAGTAGACTTGACCTATCTTTTGTGGGGTTAAGTTTCATGTGAACAAACCCCAAGCCTGGGGGCTCAGCCTATAGCTTTGGTTGTCCACACTGCTTGTGAGAATATCAAGAATTCAACTTGGGGAAGTTGAATTTCTCCCCACTCTCACCATTCCCCGAAAGGGGCTTGCAAATACTTTTCCAGTCACTGATCAAATCACTCTGGGATTCATCGGGGCATAACTCTGGACAAACCAACAAAATCTCATGTCCTACCTGAGATTCCAAGTACTTATGACATTCAGTCAAACTATCTACATCAGTTATATTAGGAAATGCGCTAGTCAAAATATAAATTTTGTAATAAATAAACATTTTTTGTTTTAGTCTCACACATAAGGTGACATTTTAAAGTATTAATTTTCATCTATTTTCAGTACCCTGCAATAATGACATTCCCTTGTTCTTCCTCATGCAAAAGCATTTTTAAAATTTGTACATTGTACATTTCACTATTATTATACACTCTAGGCATTCCTACATTATACCATCTCGATCTTTAACATCTATCTTTCTTTCTGATTTCATTCATGTCCCCAGCCCTCCTCCCTCTATCATTCTCACATGCAGCTTCATTCAGTGTTTTAACATAATAACATTACATTTAGGTAGTATTGTGCTGTCCATTTCTGAGTTTTTGTATCCAGTCCTGTTGCACAGTCTGTATCCCTTCAGCTCCAGTTACCCATTATCTTACCCTATTTCTATCTCCTGATGGTCTCTGTTATGAACAAAATATTCCAAGTTTATTCACTAATGTCAGTTCATATCAGTGAGACCATACAGTATTTGTCCTTTAGTTTTTGGCTAGTCTCACTCGGCATAATGTTCTCAAGGTCCATCCATGTTGTTACATACTTCAAAAGTTTATTCTGTCTTAAAGCTGCATAATATTCCATCGTATGTATATACCACAGTTTGTTTAGCCACTCGTCTGTTGATGGACATTTTGGCTGTTTCCATCTCTTTGCAATTGTAAATAATGTTGCTATAAATATTGGTGTGCAAGTGTCCATTTGTGTCTTTGCCCTTAAGTCCTCTGAGTAGATACCTAGCAATGGTATTGCTGGGTAATATGGCAATTCTACATTCAGCTTTTTGAGGAACCGCCAAACTGCCTTCCACAGTGGTTGCACCATTTGACATTCCCACCAACAGTAAATAAGTGTGCCTCTTTCTCCATATCCTCTCCAGCACTTGTCATTTTCTGTTTCATTAATAATGGCCATTCTGGTGGGTGTGAGATGGTATCTCATTGTGGTTTTGATTTGCATTTCTCTAATGGCTAGGGACGTTGAGCATCCCTTCATGTGCCTTTTGGCCATTTGTATTTCCTCTTCTGAGAAGTGTCTGTTCAAGTCTTTTTCCCATTTTGTAATTGGATTGGCTGCCTTTTTGTTGTTGAGTTGAACAATCTCTTTATAAATTCTGGATACTAGAACTTTATCTTATATATCGTTTCCAAATATTGTCTCCCATTGTGTAGGCTGTCTTTTTACTTTCTTGATGAAGTTCTTTGATGCACAAAAGTGTTTAATTTTGAGGAGCTCCCATTTATTTAATTCTTTCTTCAGTGCTCTTGCTTTAAGTATAAGGTCCATAAAACCGCCTCCAATTGTAAGATTCATAAGATATCTCCCTACATGTTCCTGTAACTGTTTTATGGTCTTAGACCTAATGTTTAGATCTTTGATCCATTTTGAGTTAACTTTTGTATAGGGTGTGAGATACGGGTCCTCTTTCATTCTTTTGCATATGGATATCCAGTTCTCTAGGCACCATTTATTGAAGAGACTATTCTGTCCCAGGTGAGTTGGCTTGACTGCCTTATCAAAGATCAAATGTCCATAGATGAGAGGGTCTATATCTGAGAACTCTGTTCGATTCCATTGGTCAATATATCTATCTTTATGCCAGTACCACACTGTTTTGACCACTGTGGCTTCAAAATATGCCTTAAAGTCAGGCAGCATGAGACCTCCAGCGTCGTTTTTTTTTCCTCAAGATATTTTTAGCAATTCGGGGCACACTGCCCTTCCAGATAAATTTGCTTATTGGTTTTTGTATTTCTGAAAAATAAGTTGTTGGGATTTTGGTTGGTATTGTGTTGCATCTATAAATAAATTTAGGTAGAATTGACATCTTAACTATATTTAGTCTTCCAATCCATGAACACGGTATGCCCTTCCATCTATTTAGGTCTTCTGTGATTTCTTTTAACAGTTTTTTGTAGTTTTCTTTGTATAGGACTTTTGTCTCTTTAGTTAAATTTATTCCCAAGTATTTTACTCTTTTAGTTGCAATTGTAAATGGAATTCGTTTCTTGTGTTCCCCCTCAGATTGTTCATTATTAGTGTATAGAAACACTACAGATTCTTGAATGTTGATCTTGTACCCTGCCACTTTGCTGTACTCGTTTATTAGCTCTAGTAGTTTTGCTATGGATTTTTCAGGGTTTTCGATGTATAGTATCATATCATCTGCAAACAGTGATAGTTTTACTTCTTTTCCAATTTTGATGCCTTGTATTTCTTTTTCTTGTCTAATTGCTCTGGCTAGAACTTCCAACACGATGTTGAATAACAGTGGTGATAGTGGACATCCTTGTCTTGTTCCTGGTATTAGGGGGAAAGTTTTCAATTTTTCCCCATTGAGGATGATATTAGTTGTGGGTTTTTCATATATTCCCTCTATCATTTTAAGGAAGTTCCCTTGTATTCCTATCCTTTGAAGTGTTTTCAACAGGAAAGGATGTTGAATCTTGTCAAATGCCTTCTCTGCATCAATTGAGATGATCATGTGATTTTCTGCTTTGATTTGTTGATATGGTGTATTACATTAATTGATTTTCTTATGTTGAACCATCCTTTCATACCTGGGATGAATCCTACTTGGTTGTGATGTATTAATTCTTTTAATGTGTTGCTGGATTCGATTTGCTAGAATTTTGTTGAGGATTTTTGCATCTATATTCATTAGAGAGATTGGTCTGTAGTTTTCTTTTTTGGTAATATCTTTGCCTGGTTTTGGTATGAGGGTGATGTTGGCTTCATAGAATGAATTAGGTAGCTTTCCCTCCACTTCAATTTTTTTGAAGAGTTTGAGCAGGGTTGGTACTAATTCTTTCTGGAATGTTTGGTAGAATTCACATGTGAAGCCGTCTGGTCCTGGGCTTTTCTTTTTGGGAAGCTTTTTAATGACTGATTCAATTTCTTTGCTTGTGATTGGTTTGTTGAGGTCATCTATTTCTTCTTGAGACAAAGTTGGTTGTTCATGCCTTTCTAGGAACTTGTCCATTTCATCTACATTGTTTTATTTATTAGCATAAAGTTATTCATAGTATCCTGTTATTACCTCCTTTTATTTCTGTGAGGTGAGTGGTTATGTCTCCTCTTCCATTTCTGATCTTATTTGTGTCCTCTCTCTTCTTCTTTTTGTCAATCTTGCTAAGGGCCCATCAATCTTATTGATTTTCTCATAGAACTTCTGGTTTTATTGATTTTCTCTAATGTTTTCATGTTCTCAATTTCATTAATTTCTGCTCTAATCTTTGTTATTTCTTTCCTTTTGCTTGCTTTGTGGTTAGTTTGCTGTTCTTTCTGCAATTCTTCCAAGGGGACAATTAATTCCCAAATTTTTGCCCTTTCTTCTTTTTTGATATAGGCATTTAGGGCAATAAATTTCCCTCTTAGCACTGCTTTTGCTGCGTCCCATAGGTTTTGATATATCGTGTTTTCATTTTCATTTGCCTCGAGATATTTACTGATTTCTCTTGTGATTTCTTCCTTGACCCACTGGTTGTTTAACAGTGTGTTGTTGAGCCTCCACGTATTTGCAAATTTTCTGGCGCTCTGCCTATTATTGATTTCCAACTTCATTCCTTTATGATCTGAGAAAGTGTTGTGTATGATTTCAATCTTTTTAAATTTTTTGAGACTTGCTTTGTGACCCAGCATATGGTCTATCTTTGAGAATGATCTATGAGCACTTGAGAAAAAGGTGTATCCTGTTGTTGTGGGGTGTAATGTTCTATAAATGTCTGTTAAGTCTAGCTCATTTATTGTAATATTCAACTTCTCTGTTTCTTTATTGCTCCTCTGTCTAGATGTTCTGTCCATTGATGAGAGTGGGAAATTGAAGTCTCCAACTATTATGGTAGATGTGTCTATTTCCCTTTTCAGTGTTTGTAGTGTTTGCCTCACGTATTTTTGGGGCATTCTGGTTCGGTGCATAAATATTTATGATTGTTATGTCTTCTTGTTGAACTGTTCCTTTTATTAGTAGATAGTATCCTTCTTTGTCTCTTTTAGCTGTTTTACATTTGAAGTCTAATTTGTTGGATATTAGTATAGCTACTCCTGCTCTTTTCTGGTTATTTGCATGAAATATCTTTTCCCAACCTTTCACTTTAAACCTATGTTTATCTTTGGGTCTAAGATGTGTTTCCTGTAGACAGCATATACAAGGATTCTGTTTTTTAATCCATTCTGCCAGTCTATGTCTTTTGATTGGGGAGTTCAGTCCATTAACATTTAGTGTTATTACTGTTTGGGTAGTACTTTCCTCTACCATTTTGCCTTTTATATTTTATATGCCATATCTACTTTTCCTTCTTTCTACACTCTTCTCCACACCTCTCTCTTCTGTCTTTTCATATCCGTCTGTAGGGCTCCCTTTAGTATTTCTTGCAGAGCTTGTCCCTTGGTCACAAATTCTCTCAGTGCCTTTTTGTCTGAAAATGTTTTGATTTCTCCCTCATTTTTGAAGGACAACCTTGCTGGGTATAGAATTCTTGGTTGGCAGTTTTTCTCTTTTAGTAATTTAAATATATCATCCCACTGTCTTCTTGCCTCCATGGTTTCTGCTGAGAAATCTACACATAGTCTTATTGGGTTTCCCTTGTATGTGATGGATTGTTTTTCTCTTGCTGCTTTCAGGATCCTCTCTTTCTCTTTGACTTCTTACATTCTGACTAGTAAGTGTCTTGGAGAACGTCTATTTGGATCTATGCTCTTTGGGGTGCGCTGCACTTCTTGGATCTGTAATTTTAGGTCTTTCATAAGAGTTGGGAAATTTTCAGTGATAATTTCTTCCATTAGTTTTTCTCCTCCTTTTCTCTTCCCTTCTTCTTCCGGGACATCCACAACATGTATATTTGTGCACTTCATATTTTCATTAAATTCCCTGTGTCCCTGCTCATATTTTTCCATTCTTTTCCCTATAGTTTCTGTTTCTTTTTGGATTTCAGATGTTCCATCCTCCAGTTCACTAATTCTAACCTCTGTCTCTTGAGATCTACCATTGTAGGTTTCCATTGTTTTTTTCTTCTCTTCTACTGTATCTTTCATTCCTATAAGTTCTGTGATTTGTTTTTTCTGACTTTCCATTTCTTCTTTTTGTTCATTCCTTGTCTTCTTCATGTCCTCCCTCAATTCATTGATTTGGTTTTTTGATGAGGTTTTCCATTTCTGTTCGTATATTCTGAATTAATTGTTTCAGCTCTGGTATCTCATTTGAACTATTGGTTTGTTCCTTTGACTGGGCCATATCTTCAATTTTCCTGGTGTGATTTGTTATTTTTTGCTGGCGTCTAGACATTTAAATACCTTAATTAGTTTATTCTGGAGATTGCTTTCACTTATCTTACCTAGGGTTTTCTTTTTCTTTTTTTTTTTTCACATGGGCAGGCACCGGGAATTGAACCTGGGTCCTCTGGCATGGCAGACAAGCATTCTTGCCTGCTGAGCCACCACCTAGGGTTTTCCTGCTAGAATGAATTTGTTGTCTATCTGTTCTTTGGCCTTCAGCTTTTTCTGGGCCTCTAGCTTAAGTTTTGTTTAACAGAGGGTAATTTTTCAGTTCTTGTTTTCTTGTTTCTTGTCCTGCTTGTAAGGTGCCTTTCCCACACACACACTTAGGAGGGTCTACATAGTTATTACAGACTCCAGCCGGGTTTTCCCAGACTAAACTGACCTCCTATCAGGGGGAAGGAGTGACCTGCATCAGTTTTCCCTGAGGGTGAGACCCAGCAGGTTCAAAGACTTCCTGTGAAGTCTCTGGGCTCTGTTTTTCTTATCCTGCCCAGTATGTGGCACTTGTCTGCCTGCGGGTCCCACCAGCAAAAGATGTTGTGGCTCCTTTAACTTTGGAAGGCTCTCCCTGCTGGGGGCGTGGTGGATACAGAGGAGAGGTTGTAGGCTGGTTTTAATGGCTTCAAATTGCCAAGTCCTGGGGTCTGAATTCCTTGAGAGAGGGATTCCACCTAAGTTGGGCTTCACCCCTTCCGTGGGGAACAAGAGGGAGACAGCCCTGAAAGCAGTCTGTTTCTGCCTATGCCTGGGGCATTTGCAGCCCAAGTAGTCTCACTGCTGAATCCAGAGGCAGCCAAGCCTCCGTAGAAACAGACACAAAAACTTCCCTTTCATCCCCTTTGCTCTTTTTCGGTTAGCCCAATAAGCGACCTCCGCCTTGACCAGTTTCGCCTGAACTGGAGGCTTAGTTTTAGTGGTCAGAATTTGTTTATTAATGCCACAATTGGTGTTTGGTTGGACTCAGTCCCTGTTACTGTTAGAGTGTCTTTCATTTCCCTCTGGGAAGCCACCTGTAGGGGAGGGGCGCGGGCCGCTGGCCACCGCAGTATGGGGAACTCACGGTTCTGGAGACTCGCAGCCGGTCCAGCTGGTCCAGACTGGGGTATGCTGTGTGTTGGTCACTATCGTGGCTCCGGGAGCTGTTCTGTACTGTTTCTGGTTATTTAATAGTTGTTCTGGAGGATGAACTAAAATGCGCACATTGCTAAGCCGCCATCTTGGCCCCTCCCCCTGGGGCAGGATCTTGCATTGTGGGCTGGTGTAGTCGGGGTGCCTGGAGCATGGGGAATGGGAGCGGATAACAGGGTTCCATTGTGTGGGATGTGGGGTGAGTCATCAGTCACAGAGCTGCACTGGTAAGGGTAGCGAGCTCAAAGAAAGTGGCCTGGCTTACTTCCTAGTCCTCGGCTCCCGTCTGTGCACTCCTGCAGGCTCCCCGGCTCTGCGCCAGGTACCGGCTTTCTGCCTCTCAGTTCCTTGGCCTCTGTAACCAGGGCTGCTCCACATGGTGCGGAAGGCTCTCCCAGGTCAGCCGCACTTCCAAATTGCCGCCTCAGTCACCCTCCTGTCCCAGCTCTAATTTTTCAATGAAGCAGGGCTAATCTCCAGCTACTCTATTCATCCATCTTCCCAGAAGTTGTTAGAAAAAAAAATTTTTTTTAAATAGGAGTGTACAACATGAACACCAAACCCTAATGTAAACTATAGACTATAGTTAATAATATAATTATAATAATATTCTCTCATCTACTGTAACAAAGTTACCATCTAATTCAAAATGTTAAAAATGGGGACAGGGATATGAGAACTGAGTATTTTCTGTGTGAGACTTCCCCAAACCTAATTAAAAAAAAAAAAGGTGCAAGATACAAAAGACACTTCATCAAAGAAGATATAGACAGCAAATAAACACATGGAAAGATGTTCAACCATGCTAGTAATTAGAGAAATGTAATTAAGGCCACAATCAGAGATACAATCATGCATATATTAGAATGTCTAAAATTTAAGGCTGCCCATGCTAAGTATTGGCTAAGATGTGGGGTACCTCAAACTTTCATGCACTGCTGCTGGGAATGTAAAATGGTACAACCATTTTGAAAAATAGTTTGGCAACTGTTTAACAAATTATATAACTACCATATGACCCAGCCATTCCATGCCTAGGTATCTATTCAAGGGAAATGAATGCATATGTCTTATACACGAATATTCACAGCAGCTTTATTTGTAATGATAAAAAACTGGAAACAACCCAAATGTCCAACAGGTAAGTTGATAAACTGTGGTATATACATATAAAGGAATATTTAGTTTGCTGCAGAAAGAATGAACTAGTCATACAGACTATAATACAGATAAATCTCAAAATATCTGTGCTGAGTGACAAAGGCCAGAAAAATATATACATACATAAATGTTCAATTACATTTATATCAAACTGAAGAAAAAGCAAACTGATCTGTAGTGACAGAAAGCAGATTAGTGGCTGTCTAGGAGGGAGGAATTATAAAGAGGTACTACAAAACTTTGTTCTTAGTATTCATTATTTTGAATTCAAAATTTTGTATTTTGAATAATGAATTTAGTATTCATTATTATGAATACTAAATAATGAATACTAAATAATGAATTTAGTATTCATTATTTTGAATTCAAAATAGTATTCATTATTTTGATTGTGACATTTTCATAGCTCTATATGCATGTCAAAACTTATCAAGTTGTGCACTTTAAATATGTGCAGTTTACCATATGTCAATTAGACCTCAATAAAGATGTTTAAAAACAAAAATCCTCAAATATCTTATTCCTACCCTGTTTTCCAGTTTAGCATTCTTAAACCCATATCACATTCCCAAACGTATTCCATATTAACCATACAATTTACTCATTTTTCTCATGAATCATTTCAGTATCCTTTGAAAAATGAGACTTTTTCAGGTGGTAGAACAGTGGCTTAGTGGCAGAATTCTCACCTACCATGCCGGAAACCCAGGTTTGAGGGGCATGGGAGCCTGCCCATGCAAAAAAAAAAAAAAAGTGAGGCTTTTTCAAAAATTCTGATTTCATTCCCGAAAGTTTTAAGAATTCAGTAGGCAATGAATACTTGCATTATTTAACGATAGAGTTCATACCTAACATGTATGTGGCAAAATGTTACTACAACTAAGTTAATTAACTAGAATTACAGATGTTTAGATATCAAACAGTATAACTTATGAGATGTTTGGAGCCTTATCAATTGATAATGAGCCAATTTATTCCCCCTTTAGTAGAGATTGAAAAATAGTCACAGAGGGGAAATAAAGCAAAAAAAAAAAAAAAAAGAGCTAAAAAAATTAATGATCCCTCCTTTTTTAATCAAATATTTCTGTTATCACTTCTAAAATTTGAAGCTGTAGTTGAAGAGGACATGCTGCCAAAATTTAAGATAAAATGGATTACTTAAACTTTATTATATGCATTGTTAAAAATTTTTGACAAGTGGCTTGAGTTGAAGAATAGTAAATAATATTTATCCGAAAAATCTAATGCCAAACAAGATTTACCGATACTTGTTCCTAAAAACTTTCAGGTTCCAAAATGAACATAAATCTCTAATAAAAATTCTCAGGTATTAAAGTGTTATTTCACCACCTTCAAGATGAGCAAAACAACCACTAACTCCAAGAAAACTATAAAAAAGGAAACTAACATGTTTAAGAAAGAAATAACACAGTATTTTAAAATGAAAACAATTACATTATAACAAGGGCACTGTACATGAAGTTACTATATATATATATATATATATATATATATACACACTATATATATATATATACACACACACACACACACACACACACATAATTAAAAATCTCTTTTTAAACCTGGTACAAATTAAATGACATCTTTCCCATATCCACATGATTCAGTATGACTTTTGACAGCATATAAGGAAAGATAATACGTAAGTTGGTGGATCTCAAAATTAGAAACTTTAATGCAGGAAAAGACCCCCAAACATGTTTTCTATCACTTGTTTGTGCCTTACAGGAAACATTTACCTTGCATAAGATATAAAAGCCTTTTATTTTAAGTATTTAACTGTTTATACAGAAAATTGTCTTTCAGGAAAAAACCCACCATGGTTGTTTATTCATTCTAGTATATATGAAGTTCATAGGAGGCTTAGAATATGAAAACTTCAATAAAGAAACAAGCTCAGCTGTAAATGTGAATTTCTAGCTGCTTATTCTGAATGTCCATCTCACTAAAACAGACATTATAACTTGTTACATACGACACAAAAGAATATACGTCAAACTTTGCTGTAGAGCTGTTAGGAGAATGCCAAAGATACTGTGAATTTTATGCACTTCTATTTAATTCTCTATGTAGTTAAATGTTAAAAATATGTAAACACAGTTTCTAAAAGCAATGCTAAGCACCTTTAAATACAATACTGGTACGTCCTGACTGAACATGCATTTAGAGGATAAATGAATTTTTAAAAACTCATTTAGAAATCATTTTTAAAGAGCTATTTAATGAAATACTTACATGAAAATAGTAATAGTTCCAGTTTCTACCTAAAAACCAAAAAAGTATACAATTAGGGATTTAACCCTTCTTTTATGCTCATTTTATTCTTTTTTGTTTGTGGGGAAGATGCACTGTAATTTTCTGTCCTTGTGATAAAACAATCAGAAGAGACATTCAAATAGAACAAAATGATCGAATTATTTTTAAAGTATATTTTGTTCTTGGTCTAGTTCCAAAGTCTGAATCCTCTGATATCTCTCATCGGCATAATTAACTGACTTGGGTTTGTATCTTAAGCATTTCTCCTTAGCAACTCAACATCAAAAAGAAAGAAATGTCTCCAAAAGAATAAAGTTTAATTGGTAAAACATTTACTAGTAAGTCATTACCATTATTGAAAGGTGAAGATCTATTATGTAATGCCTTTCTATAAAAACTGGAAATAATAAATGTAAAGAATATTAACTATAGTGTATCACTAAACTATAAAGTAACTTAGACATTACTTTAGGCACACACAGACTAAGAGAAATCTGGGTTTGAGGTAACTAAGGCTTAATTTAGTATTACATAATCAGATTTGGCCGCCTGCCTCTTTAAATGCCTACATCAAATATTTGCAATCATTAGAAAAAGAAAATCTGTTTTTATTAAAATTATTTATTTAACTGAATATTAATACTGTATTAAATAGGGCATAAATAATAAACTTTATATTAAATACTGTATAAATCTAAAGAGCAAGGAATTTTAGAGTTCTACCCACTTCTAATTAAGAATGCTTTATACTTAGATGCATTTCATATACCTGAAACAATTAAGAATGGGAGACTGGACTTAGAAAAGCCAAAATAACTTAGGCAAAGTATTGAGGTTTAATGTCATATTACATTGTGCATGCATTGAACATTAAAAACATTATTCATTTGAAATTCCTTTTTTAAAAAATAAAATTTAAATATACCCACAAATGGTATTTGGGTAGAAAAAGCTTTTAGGTTGATTTCTTGACAATTATTGTTGACATTTCTAACTTATCAACCTTCCGGAAAAATAGAAATTTATCATTAATATACTGATAACTAGTTATTTAGTATTTGAAGTAAATACTCACTTAACCAGCAATCCAAATAGATCAGTTGTTTAAAGTTTTAAATATGAATTAAATTTTAAACTATAACTATTTGTTTTGAAATACCATAAACACAAATATCAATTCAGTAAGAATTCTGGCACAGGAAAATGTAAATATAACTCAAATTGTGTTCTAACCACAGTTGAATATTCAATATAAAATAGGGGGAAAAAATCTCTGGTGTTATCAAAAGGTTCCCCAAATTATTTGTAAACATGAGGGAATTATATTATTCTTTCTGAATTCTTTCAATTTCTGTTTTTCTACTCATATGTGTAGTGTTTTACCTACAAACAGTAGGTAAAACAGAAATCCATGTCACATATATTTATTTCTGTTGCTTATGTTCTTAAGCTAAGTTAAAATTCTCCATACTTACTTAGATACTTTAAATTTCTATTAGATGACCATTAATATGCTATTGACTTATAGTGATAAGTATAAAAATTATAAGGGAAAAAGTTGAAATGCAACTATACTGTCCACAAATATGACTGTTGGGTTTCATATTATGGTTTAAAATCTATCGCTTTATCTTTCCAAATGAGACAGACTATACATTTTTTCTCATATGACTGCCAAATAAAAAATTCCTCACAACTTTGAGAATAAGTTCTTTCCAAATTCAAAAAAAATCATGACACTTACACACACACAAATATACACTCATACACATTTGTGTTGTTGTTGTTATTGTTCTTTTTTGTCTGTTTGCATTGAAATTGGATATTTTCAGGGTATGAGCAAGGTAATCATGTATGTTCAGATTACATCACCATGGATAGATTCAAACTATGTTCTGAAATACTGGCCTTATTACTCAAAGCATAAGAATCATACAAAATAAGAAGAATAAAATGTCTCTTAAGAAGGTAAAAATATGGAATTGGCAACAAACATATCAGTTTTAAATCAATGCTGTTCATTGAACTAGAGCTATTCAGTCCACTTAGCCCAATGCTGTTCTGAAGAATGGCAATACTTTGACAATATTCACCTTCTTTTTCTAAGATATCAGAAGTGACCAGAGTAATAAATTCTGGAAAGCTTCAATAATTTATGTAGCTGATAATATCTTACAGTCCAATTATTTTTTTGCTTCCATAGACAATGTTGGTTCTTTGGGTTCTTGCTTAACTTGGCTCACAGAAAGAGTACCTTTGAAACCAAACATAAAAGAAAAAACCTAAAGATTAATGTAATTTATAACACCGGAATCTTTAGAATTATATTAATTTAGAAGCAAAGCACAAAACAGTAGTTTGGAAAAAGAACCAAGTAATGTAGAAAAGCAGTTGGTGTATTTGAGAACTCAGTGATTTTTACACCTTAAGTCATTCATATTAAATAACTTTTGTATGAGTCCAGGAATGAAAAGAAGATAAGACTGAGAAAGCTATTAAGTTATTCTCTTCTAAAAATATCAGGACAAAAGGCAGCCTGTATTTTGATATAATTATGAGGATCATCTCATATTTAAACGTAATCATGTTTAAAAATAAATGTGAATAAGTCAGGAAGCCTCCAATTATCTCAAAATGATTTGTTTTGCAAATGGCAGGTACATGTATTACAAATTTACAGATGTGTTACCATAACCATATGGTACTCATATGTGGTCATATATTAAAGGAAATTCTCCCTCCATTAAAGAATATGACTATATAAGTACTTCAGAAAAACAGTATTGCATCTTAAGTGATAGATTTGACTATCTGAGCTGTTTGTTTATCTGAAACATTTCAGGATGCACCTACCATTCTAATTTCAAAGTACTTATAACCAAATTAATTTAAATGTTAGCATATAAACAGTACTACTAAGATCTAATATTTGTCTAAGATCCAATATTCATCTCTTTTTCTCTGGAATATCAGCTTTTCCGTTGCTATAGGGAACAGAGGTTAAGAGGACTATATTTGCTCAGAAAAGTGTGTTGAACACACCTAATATTTGTCGTACAGGGGTATTTGGCATTTAGCCTCAACCATGGAGAACTAGTAGAGACTAGATTTGAGTGACCCTGAGAATGTATATTCAGTTGAAGTAGCCCCTCAGATTATGATCCAACTTGATAAATTATGGACGTTTGGAGCCAAAGAGGCTATCTTTTAAAGCAATGTGTATTAGAGCTCCCAGAAATACCTCTGCACAACATAGAGGGAGGAAACTCGATAGAATGGAAAGAAGCTTTGGAGATAGTCAGATCTGGCTTTAACTCTTTGCTCTCACTTATTAGATATGAGCTCTAAGCAATTACATAACTTCAATCAGGCCTGGTTTCCTCATCTATAGAAGGGGGACACTACCAACCATTTCAGGGAGTTGTCATAAGGATTAATTCATGTCTGTCCCTTTTTCCCTCTTTTTGACTAAATTTCCTTAGGGGCCAAAACCTGATAATTGTAATTTTCATACCCTTTGGATATATTTTCTTAAAAGTAATGCTTTCCTGATCTGGATAGGAATGGGGTAGATCAGAATACAGGGTAAAGGATGATACTGTCCATATTTTAAAACTACAAATTCTATGTCAGACCAAAGGGAGAGATGTTTGTTTGGTACAAAATTTATATTTTGGGTAGCACGTTACATAATTTAACTTGTGTTTACTAGAACACCATAATTACATGGAAACTTGAATAGGGCATGAGATCTTGTTGGTTTGTACAGGTTAGTATGATGCCCTGATGTATCCCAGAGTAATCTGGACAGTGAATAAAAATTATTTGCAAAGTCCCCTTGGGGGGCTGGGGAGAAAAGAGGAAATATTCAACTTCTCCATTTGGAGAATTACTAATATTCTAGCAAGTAGAGGGGACAACCAAATCAATAGACTGAGCTCTCAATCTTGGGGTTTGCCCCTATGAAGCTTGGAGAGGCTAAGCCTACTGATAATTATACCTAAGAGTCACCCCCAAGGAACCTCTTTTGTGGCTCAGATATGGCCTCTCTCTAAGCCAACTTGGCAGATGAACTCATTGTCCTCCCTTCCATGTGGGACATAACTCCCAGGGGTGTAAATCTCCCTGGCAATGTGGAACAGAACTCCCGGGATTCACTGGGACCCGGCATCATGGGATTGAGAACGCCTTCTTGAACAAAAAGGGAAAGAGAGAAATGAGACAAAATAAAGTTTCAGTGGTTGAGAGATTTCAAACAGAGTCGAGAGGTTATCCTGGAGGTTATTCTCATGCATTATAGAGATAGCCCTTTTTAGTTTATGGTGTATTGGAATGGCTAGAAACTATCGAGCTGTGTTCCAATAGCCTTAATACTTGAAGACGACTGTACAATTATATAGCTTTTACAGCATGACTGTGTGATTTTAAAACCTTGTGTTTGATGCTCCAGGATGAGAAAAATATATATGGATAAAAAAATAAATAATAAGGGGTATAGGGGGTAAAAAAAAAATGGGTAGATTAAAATACTAGTGGTGAATTCTCAGAGGGAAGGATAAGGGGTATGGGATGTATGAGTTTTTTCTTTTTATCTCTTTTCCTGGAATGATGTAAATACTCTAAAAATGATCATGGTGATGAATACACAACTATGTGGTGATATTTTGAGCCACTGATGGTACACCACGTATGAACTGTATGTGTGTGAAGATTTGTCAATAAAAAAATATATTTTTTAAAGTAATGTTTTCAATGAATTTAAAGGACAGTGACTCCTCTGGAAGGTGCTATCCCACAGTTTTCTTTAGCCAAAAGACTGATGACAAAGAATGGAGGGAAAAATAACTTCATATGTTAAATGAATAATTTCTATAAAAATTTTTGTTCTTCAAAGGCAGGCTGTAAATCTTTTCTCATTCAAGTGTCCAACCCAGAACAATTTGTATGAAAAGAAATGACATGGTTAAATCAAGTAGGAGTTACCAGAGTTTACTACTATGTTGACTAGATTGGTTACAAAGTGAAGTAACAAAGTCTTGGATTAAATCCAAGACTCCAAGACTTACTAGGTCCCTTTAAGTGTCCACAAAACTCAACAGTAAAGTCTATAACTCAAAATCTTCCTTATAAACTTTATATTTGTCGACTTCAGTCCATTTTCTTTATGTGCTTTTATGTATAAGCATATATACACACACATACATACATCAATATTCCCATAATAACCTTTATGATAAAAAAGTTTTCCTTTTTTTTCAATTGTTCCTATCAATTTTGTATGTGTGTGTATATTCTAAAATGAATGTCCTGATTTAATGTCACCACAGATTCTCCAGGGAAAGCCATGTAATTCAAAGATGAATATCTTTGATGGGACTAAATAGTTAGAAATAGGGAGCAGAAAAAATAATGGAGTTATCAAACTCATGCTAATGAAAAATTTCCTCTTTTTCTCATGGTTTTATTTGATTTATATAAATCAAATAAATGGAAATAATATGTCTTTCTGTGGTATAATATAGAAATGATAGTCCATAAATGTTAAAAAAAAATAACTCAAGTTGATTTTTAACTTACTAAGAACTGAGTGGTTGTCTATAATCCGTATGGGAATGGTCTGCACATCTCCCAACAGAATTTGATGAATACTTCCTTCCAGATTTCCTGTATCTTCAACATCTTCAACTTCCACCAGTTGATCCATTGCAACTAGATTTTGATCTGGCCCTGGAAGGTTACCCATGGCAGAGGTAGGACTACTGTTTTGGGTTAGGCATGTATCTGTCTGAAGGTTATGACTTTGACCAGCCAGTAGGGAATTATTATTCAACACAGCATTTCCTACTGAATCCAGGAGGCCTGAAGGACTGGAGGAGGGGTGGTTATTTACTGATATCAAAGCCGGTGATCCATCAGGAGAGGTGAATCTTGGTTGTAAGTGCAAACCCTTTTAAACAAAAGAGAGTTATACTGAAATGTTTCAATTCAATTTATTATGTATGATATTCTTTTGTTACAAAATTAGAACAAATAAAATATAAATATAGTGAACTATCAAATATTAAGTTAGGACATAAATTAAGAAACAAGGGAAAAAATGGTACAACTACATTTTATTGCATTCATAGTCAACCTCAAAGTTTTTCAAAACATATTGTTTGAATTATCATTTAAAATCAAGACACCAGAAATTAATAATGAAAATATATTTGACCATTATTATAATTCTAAAACACTTCTCTAAAATTCCCTAAGGGGAGACATTGAGGAAGGAAAAGAAGGAACTCAAATTTGGGATATCACTGGATACCTACCTGCAACTGTGCAAATATTTTGGGCTGAAATGAGGAAAGTGAGGAGAGCAAGTGGGTTGGCTCTGGAGAAAAAGAACCCCCTGGCTGATGTGCTTCCAATTTGGTGGTCATTGATTCTTTCAGTGAATTTCCTAAGTCACAGAAAAAATAAACTATTAAAACAATAGCAGCTTCTAGGATACTACATGTTATTACTACCCCTATTATTGGAATTAGAATATGAATTAAGGTCAAAAGTTTACAAAGGATTTTAAGAAGTCATTTAGTCTATTATTTCTACAACGTGGCAGTACATCAGAATCACTCTGGGAATTTTAAAAATATATAGATTCCTAGGATTAATCTGCATTGAATTTAATTCACTTGATCTAGGACGGGACCTAAGAAACTACACTTTTTTATTTGAAAGATTCTATATCTGTAACTCTGGACTAGTCCATCCTCCATGTTCTGGTGCTTAACTATAATTGTTGAAATATGTGAAACCTATTGTGCATCTCAGTTAGAAAGACCAAACTTAAGTCATCTTTTTATAATCTGAGTGCTTAAGACAATACCTGACATAAAGTAAGTCCTCAATAATAATAGTATTACATTTCTTTCAATAACTCATTTTGGGATAAATGAATAAAAGTAAAAGCTTCTCTTTTTAAATATCTCAATACTTAAAATAATTTTCCTTAGAGGAATCTGAAACATTCTCATATAATTTTATATTAACCCAGATATATTCATCTCTTTAATCAAGCAAAAGCCAACTGTGCTGGTTTGAAAGGATGTATGTGCCATAGAAAAGCCATGTTTCAATCTAAATCCCATTTTGTAAAGGCAGAATAATCCCTATTCAATACTGTATGTTTGAAACTGTAATCAGATCATCTCCCTGGAGATGTGATTTAATTAAGAGTGGCTGTTAAACTGGATTAGGTGATAACATGTCTCCACCCATTTGGGTGGGTCTTGATAAATTTCTGGAGTCCTATAAAAGAGGTAACATTTTGGAGAATGAAGGAGATTCGGAGAGAGCAGAGAATGCTGCAGCACCACGAACCAGAAAGTCCATTAGCCAGTGCTTTGGAGATAAAGAAGGAAAATGCCTCCCAGAGAGCTTCATGAAACAGGAAGCCAGGAGAGAAAGCTAGCAGATGATGCTGTGCTCGCCATGTGCCCTTCCAGTCGAGGGAGAAACCGTAACTGTGTTCACCATGTGCCTTATAGGATGAGAGAGAGACCCTGAACTTCATCAGCTATCTTGAACCAAGGGATCTTTCCCTGGATGCCTTTGATTGAACATTTCTATAGACTTGTTTTAATTGGGACATTTTCTTGGCCTTAGAACTGTAAACTAGCAACTTATTAAATTCCCCTTTTTAAAAGCCATTCTGTTTCTGCATTCCAGCAGCTAGCAAACCAGAACACCAACTATCAAGAGACTTCCACGAAGATGGTGGAATAAGGACAGGAAGAACTCACTCCTCCACCAAAAACACCTAGAGAAGAGGCAGAAACTGTCTAAAGCAGAGGTTCAGGGGCTCCAGAGACCAGGGAATGACCACTGCAACATATAAGAAAGAGATGGATGAAAAATCAGGGAAACAATGACTGAGAAATAGGAGTGAATAAACTTGAAAGCACCTATCCTCC